>NC_047040.1:56622787-56792787 GCF_011762595.2 Tursiops truncatus | reverse complement strand
GGTCCCCAGGCCAGCATTCTCCATGGACCTGGACGGTGACTTTCTTAGGAGCTGAGGGCTGGACCATGGAGAAGCACACCAGAAGTGATGTGAATCCTCCTTCCTGGGCGCCAAACTTAGGCAGAATTTGTGATGCATTCCTCTTCTATCAGCAAACTATGCCTGCGGCCGGGGACCTAGGGCTCAGGCAGCGCTGGGTCTTCGCTGCTAGATCATGTGTGCAGAGTCCAGTCCAGAGGGATGAGGTGGGAAGGGACGGGGTAGGAGTAGCTTTGCTCAGGCCTAGCGACAGAGTTAATGGCCCCACCAGACCAAGGGCTCTCTGGACAAGCCAAGAAGTGCACCGTACTGGAAAAGGCCTCAGCTGCGAGTTAAAGCTGGTAGAAGCAAGCCTGGCCCATGCAGCCAGCGGAAAATGGGAGTGCAAAGCCAGTGAAGACCAAGAAGGACCCCAAGGGAACTTGAGGCAAATGCACCCGATGCCCAATGCCCCCAGCTGCGGAACTCAGCCTGGAAACTCGAAGAGGCTTCACCTTTGCTCAACATGCCTTAGCTCTGCTTGGCAGCCTAGTCATTCGCCATCGAATATTGCGGGTGTTATCATAATACCCTGAATGGGGGGGAGGGGAGAAACGGGTCGGGGGATGTAGGCGGTGCTGAAATGACCGGCTTTGAAGAACCTGCAGGCAAAGTTTCGTCCAATCGTCTGAGCCTGTCCTCTTATTCCCGGTTGTAACTAAATACTGCTGCAAGCGCAGCCCAAGCCCTTTGTTGGAGATGTGTGAGCGCAGTCTCTACAGAGCGGGCTATGTGGGCTCGCTTCTGAATCTACAGTCGCCCGACTCCTTCTACTTTTCCAACCTGCGGCCGAATGGCGGCCAGTTGGCCGCCCTTCCCTCCATCTCATACCCGCGCGGCGCGCTGCCCTGGGCCACCACGCCCGCCTCCTGCGCCCCAGCGCAGCCTGCCGGTGCCACCACCTTCGGCAGCTTTTCCCAGCCCTACCTGGCTGGCTCTGGGCCTCTTGGCCTGCAGCCCCTGGGCGCCAAGGACGGATCCGAAGAACAGGCCAAGTTTTATACTCCCGACGCGGCCGCCGGGCCGGAGGAGCGTGGTCGTGCGCGGCCTCCCTTCATCCCGGAGTCTAGCCTGGCCCCCGCGGCCGCTGCTCTCAAAGCGGTCAAGTACGACTACGCGGGTGTGGGCCGCGTCGCGCCGGGCTCTTCGGCCCTTCTCGAGGGGACAACCTGCTCCTCCGGCTTCAAGGACGAGACCAAGGGCCCGCTCAACTTGAACATGACAGTGCAGGCGGCGGGCGTCGCCTCCTGCCTGCAACCTTCGCTGCCCGACGGTAAAGGGTGGCCACGCTCCGCGAGCAACGCTCCCCGGGCCGGGGTGGGAGGTGGGGTGCAGGGGAGAGTGTGTAGAGGGAGGGAGCCGCCAGGGGCGGGCAGGCAACCGGGAGCGGGCCGGGCTGATTTGGGTTGGGGCTGTGTTGCAGGCCTGCCGTGGGGGGCGGCCCCGGGGAGGGCCCGCAAGAAGCGGAAACCCTACACTAAGCAGCAGATTGCGGAGCTGGAGAACGAATTCCTTCTCAACGAATTCATCAACCGGCAGAAGCGCAAGGAATTGTCCAATAGGCTGAACCTCAGCGACCAGCAAGTCAAAATCTGGTTCCAGAACCGGCGTATGAAGAAGAAGCGCGTGGTGCTGCGCGAGCAGGCGCTGGCGCTATACTAGCTCCCGGGGTGGCCCTGGCCGGGCCGGGCTGGGCCTGCCTTTTTTCACCGAGGCCTGGCGTGAAGGAAGTGAGGGGATAGGGCTTTTCCTTCTGCTCCTTCTCCGCTGGTTCCAGGTACCCTCCCGCTCAGACAGCAGCTCCAGAAGCCTGCAGGAGATACCTTTGGAGACCTGGCCGGTTGAGCATCCACCCTTTCCCCTTTCTCAGAGAAGCCTGCAGAAGCTGCAGCACAACCTTGGCCTTGAGGCTTCCAGAATGGGGGTCTGGAGTCATCTGCCCTAACTCTTAGCGGGGGCATTATTACACCCAGGGCTCACTCTAGTGTCCTTGTACTTGGATTTCTGCTTCCACCTGATTAGTCTTCTTTCCCCCCACCCCTCCCCAGCCCTTTCTGCATCTAGCAGGCACCTAACTAGAGCTCAGAGTGGAACTGAATTTAGGTAGAACTCCCGGGCAGATTAGAAAGGGCTGAGGGCACAGTTTTGTCTCTTTGCAGCCAAAGTCCCTTGTGGCAAAGCCAGAATCTCGACTTTGGAGGAGGGAAAGGGCGCCGTCCCCCTCCTGTATGCCCTGGCTGTTTTGGGAGGACAGTAGCCATCCTAGACCTTCAGACTTCAGGAGGAAAAGGGAGTAAGGGCATGGTGGCCAAACTCCAGAGACACCTCAGAGTCCGGCTGGACTGACCCCTCCGGCTGGCTGGGCTGAATGGATTGGATACGTCCTTCCCGTGGATGGGATGAGGGAGGCTGGGGCTCCACAGCAAACTGCAGCTTCCAGAACAGACTGGTAAAATCCCCCTCCTTCTTCCACCTCCTCACACATGCCCAATGCAGAGCCCTTCACTCTGCAACTGGACCCCCAGAGCTGAGCTCTGGTGAGGAGAGCTGCTAGTTGGCTTTGAGGCTGGGCTGCACTAGGAGGAGGGGGAAATATCCGGGGGGAGGATAAGGGAGTGAGCCAGGAAGGGGGGTGTCCTACCTTCCGACTGTAAATATGGCTTTCCTGTCGAGGTAGGCAAAGGTGTCGACTTGTCTGTCTTTCTTGAATTACGGTAATGGACCACCGCAGGGAGAGGTGAAGTCTCATCTCCCCCACCAGTCAACAGTCAGGAGGGCTAGGAAGGAGGCCCTTCAGATCCTCAGCCCCTTCTCTGCTCTAGACTGAGTAGAGAGAAGCAGAAGTTCCCCTCTCATCACTCTCTCCACCGCCCACCGGCCCCACCAGGGGCCCTGCCACTGTGCTCCTTCTGAGGCCATGTCTGACCGGCTCCAGCAGAGCCTTAGAGACCCTGGGCCCTGCCTGGCTTCCTTTGTGGAGACTGAGGTTGCTGAATGCCAGATAGAGATGTCCTGGGTATGCTGGAGTGTCCTGCCTTAGCTTCAGGGAACTCAAGGGCCCCCCAAGCTCCTTCTACCATCTCTGCCCCTTTTCTGTCTCCTTCAGAGAAGTAGCACCCCGCCCCAACTCCTAGCAAGATGCCCAACAGCCAAAGAGTTGAAGATTCCTTACCAAAGTATGATGATGATTTATTTTCGGTGGAGGACCAGGCACCTCACGGGGAGTCCTAAGCCTCATCCCAACTGACCTCAGTTGACGTTTAGATGAATTGCATTTTCTCTGCTATCTAATAGTTTTCGTGCATGTTTTGTTTTGTTTTGATTTTGTCAAAAACAATAGCGTGTATATATCAGACATACAGAAATGTTTTGAGTGGAAATAAATATCCAAGTCCCAGTCATGCTGTCGTGGGACTGATGTCGATTTTTCAAAACGTTTCAGATTCCCTTCTAATGTTTTTCAGGCCACCAAATTCACTTTTCTTTCCTGGTTGCGGCTTCACTATGGGTGCTGACTGTTCATTAAAGGAGAAAATGGCTTCCAAGTCAGTGAGGAAATGGTGTATAAAAGCCTATAAACAAAATGTGTATAAAACATCCAAGGTGGGGGAACCGTGAGCAGATTTCAGCGTGTCTCACACACTAAGCGAACCCTCGGCTTGTTGCTGGCTGGAGCTTCCACATTTTGCCTAAATTCTCAAACTTTGAAGCTTGCTGTTCAGGGGGCTGCCAAGATATGTTCCTCGGGTTTCAATACAAAACATCTCTCCCTGCCATGTTTCTGGGTCAGCCTTCTTGTGGGCAGGCAACGCCCTGTGGAAATCCTCCACACTGGCACCTCTGCCTGAAACCCAGCAGACTCCCTTGGGAAACGTGGCCTCTGCACCCCCTAGGCTTTCAGAGCCTCTATCTCAGGCCAGGAAAGCCAGGGCCTGCTTGGTATTCACCGAGCTCTTGCAGATCCCAGCTCCCAGCTAGCTCAGTGATGGAAACTAAAGAATTGCTAGCTTTTAGTAAGTGGGAGAATTAGCAAAACCGTTAAGTCTCTAATTCCGAGCGTTCAGTGGTTCCAACTCCCCTTCCCTGAAGCTAATTTGATGAAATATATTTTAAACAGCTCCTAAAACAAACAAACAACAACAACAACAACAAAAACAGGAATAAAGGAAACAAGAAGCTGCCGAGGGAGGCCCTATCATTAGAAATGTTTCCCCGCCTGGTGGGGCTCAGGGAGGTGATGGCACCAGAACTGAGTTTCTCTGAGTCCCAGAAGGTTTGCCCCCTTCAAGATAGCTGAACAAAGGCAGAGGCCACACTCAGACCTCAGGTCTGGAGGGCTGGGTAAAGGGCCAGGGAACCAGACTTAGACCCAGGCCTAAGACAACACAGGGAGACCATTTTTTTGCAATATATACCATCAAATCATTGTGTTCTTTTTTCTGTAGCCTGGGATGTAGGGTGGGAGGAGATATTCATGGAGACCACTCCCCAAAGAGATTGAAATTATTCTAAGTGTAAAATCTTGTCTGTTAATTGGAGCTTCAGCAGTGTTTTTCGAATCCATCCTTTCTACTGATCCATACGAATACAAAGGTGGTGGTGTCCTCTCTCCCTTCCTAACCAAAGTCCTGGCAGAGATTTGGAACCACCATGAAATTTGAAAGAAATAAATACCCGAGAGAAATGCTGAAATCGAAGTGTTTAACATTCCCTCGCACAAAGACAAATGCGTCCTCCGAAATGCTGCAGTCCAGGCAGGCCTCTTGACCAAGGAAAAGGTTTTTAAATGAGAAAAAACGGCTTGGTCTGGCATTCAATCGGCTGCGAGCTCAGAGGGCCGACCAGGAGACGCTTTTAAGGCCTGGGGGCTCTCCCCTCGGGAGGCGGGCTGGGGAGGCTTCCGGGAGGCGGGCGGGCGGAGGAGAAATCCAGAACCGTTGTAAATATTCATGTGTGTGGAGGTGGAGGGAGGGTGTGCCCCTTCATCCCGCCTCTCCCAGCTGCATCCACCCCCCGTTAGTGGGGAGGGGGGGCTCGGTGCCTGTCCGACCGTCCTTGGACAAAGGTAATCTCCCCACATTTTTGTTCTTCAGTCACTTGACTTAAGGAGCCCATTCCGAAGGCTCTGCAGGGAAGGGACTGGCTCTGGGTGCTTTCTCCGCGTTTCTCCTCTTCTTTCGTTTCCTAAAAGAGCATAAATAATTAAAGTTTGGCAGGGAGGAAAAGCTTTCTTGCAGAACTGTAGTGGCAATAAATGAAATGACTCAGAATCCCTTCCCCAGTCAGCTTTTACGAGAGCTGCCAGACAGTGTCTGTTCACGTTCTCCAGATACCACGGGCGCCCTGACAAAGTTAAGGTCAAGTTAGTGTCTTATCTTGGGTGGCTCGAAATTACCGCATCGTGTCCGGGCGCTGCGCGGAAAGCTACCGCTCGCGGAGCTGCTGGCTGTGCCCGGAGGGTCCGGTGCGCTCCCTGCGCTTCGAGTGGGGCCGCGCAGGCAAAGACAAGGCCACAGCTCTGGGATCTTCACGGTAGGTTCTCGAGCGGGACGCGCGGGTCGGGAAGCTGCGGTTTTCGGGGAAAGGAGGGAGGAAAAAGCTGGGGCCAAAGGGCGAAGCGGACTGGGCCCAGAACGAAAGCCTTGGCTTGGGGGTGGGGGTGGGGGCCCGTGCTAACGCGCAGAGAGGGGCCAGCCGCCCCTTTCCCTCTGCACCCGCGCGCCGCTGCAGATGGCGCACCCTCCCCCGCCAAAGCACGGTTCCAGCCCGAGCGCCGTCGCCATGTCGTTGAACTTGAATGGTTCGTCCTCCCCCACTTCCCTCTTTAGCGGTCAGCAGGCTCCACTTTGGGGGCAGCGGGCTGCCTGCGCCCCATCCGTGCAGAGAGAAAGTACCAGAATCTTGCGCACTTGCAGACACATAAAGACCCAGCCGGGGGCCCCTGCGGTCCCTGCCCTGGGTCCTGAGCAGCCTCTTGGCTTGTGTTTAGTGTCCGGGGAGCCATTTTAGGAGACAGATCCAGGGGCGTCGACTACGAGCCCGAAAGGGAGAGAGGCTTGGGCCGCGGATGGAGATGGGCAGGCAGATAAGTGTGCCGGCGGGCTGGGCTAAGGAGAAGGGGGCGAGCTGGAATCAGGGCGAGAGTGCCAGCTGCGTGGAAGGTGCACACAGGGTGGGCAGTTCTGGGGGGGGGGGCTTCTTGCCCTCCAGTCCCACCGACCTGTTTGCACAGTGTTCTGAGAGAAGCTGAGATGGGAGGGGGGCGGAGAAGAGAGAGTGGGAGGGAGAATGCGGAGGGAGGAGAAAAAAGAGGAAGGGGGGAAACATTGGCCAGAAAATAGATATGAGCTCTGTTCACCCGCCTTTTTTCTATCTGTCGGCATGGTGGGCAGAGCTCACGGCACCGGCACTGCAGCGGCTGGGGCCAGGGTGGGAACCGTCTTCACAACCTGCACTGCCTGTCCTGGGCGTAGGGCTGAGGCCCAGGACCAGTGCTGGGATTGCCTGGCAGAGGAATCCTGGGGAGAGGGGCAACTCCCTGCCCACGGTTCTGGGATTCGGGTTTGGGGAGCTTCTTTCTGAGACACTGATTTTTACCTTTGGAAAACGCTGGCTTTCCCAAGGCGGGAGCCCAGGCCTCGCTTGGATCCCCCCAGGCTAAAAAAGAGGGACGCAGCCACTGCCGAGGAGACTGAGGCCTCGGGGCGAGTGGATGGGGGGCCCGCAGAGCCGAGTGGAGAAGAGGGGCTTGAAGAAGGAGCCAAGAGCTTCTGAGAGCCCGCCCCCCACCCCCCAGAGCCAACGGACCTCCGGGGGGCCCACAGTGACCCTGCAGGCCCGAGGGTGCCGCAGGAGCCTTGGAAAGGCACGGCACGGATGTGTAGGCCTTGGCGGGGCTCCGACGTCGAGAAGGGGCTGGATGTGAGGCTAGTTGGTCCCAGTCCAGGCCATAAGGCAGAGAGGGTGAGGAGGGCGGAGGCACCGGCGTTTTGTCTCCGCTTTCGGGAAAGCGGGAAGCCAGGCACCCTGAGAGTAGGACTCCAGATCCTTTTGTTCACCAGACCCCCCAGCTTCTAGAGGGCCACGGGGTATCTTCGCTGGCTGAAGTTCCTTCTTGCTTTAGCACTGGGGGAGAAAGGCAGAGAGGTGACAGGGAGAGAGATAGAGGCGGTGACACATAGCTAGGGGAAAGGAGAAGAGGATCAGGGGACAGACTGAGACAGGAAAGGAGGGGAGTAATAAGAGGAAGGAAGAAGAAAAAAGGAAACGGGGAAGTGAGAGAAGAGAGGACAGGAGAGAAAGAAGTGAGAAGAATGAAGGGACACAAGGAAGGAGAAAGAGAGACAGAAAGGAGAGAGGGCGACAAGGCCGAGTGGGCACCGAGGCCCTGGGCCGGGTGAGCTCCTGGTAGGGTTTTGGCGTGAGTTTTTTGAGGCTGGCATTCTCGCTCCCGGTCGTCCATGGAGAAAGCCGTTACTCCGCAGCGTAAGCGCTGGGTAGAGAAATATGTAAATCAGGGCTCCTGGCGCCCCGAGAGAGGCGCAATTACGCCCCTTGAACAAGAAGCAACAAGCTCCCGGCGGGCAAACTGAAAAGGGTGGCGGCGTTGCGGGGGAGGGAGCGCCTGCAGGACGGGGTGTGGGGGGTGGGAAACTCACACCCTCACACCTAGTCCCCTGTGCCCGCAGCTGGGGCTCCCCCCTCAGCTCTCCGCTTCTTTCCCTTCCCCCTTCCTCCGCCTTCCTCCCCCTCCCTCCTCCTCCCAGCCGGCCTCGGTCCGCGTACTTAAAGGCGCGGGCGGGCGCGGGCGGGCGGCCCAGCCGGGCGGTGGCAGATGCACCCAGCAGTGGCAGCCGACGGCGGCGCACAGGTGACCTGCCTGAGGCACAGCCTGATCAGGGGGCGCCCGGGGAGAGCTGGCTGTAGAGGGAGGCCGATCCGCCCCCAGCGCGCGCGCGTCTTGGCGCCAGGAACTGTCCCGGAGTGTGTTGGCGAGCACTGATATAGATATAAGGACATTTCTCTCCATGGCGTCACGTGACATAATTACCACCAGAATCAATCAAGATGAATAGCACGTCAGCTCCCGGTGGGGATTTTTGCTTAGTTGATCCTGGCCCAAGCCTCTTGTGCAATCGATGGCTCAGGTTGGCGGCGCGGGGAGCGGCCCGGGGCTCGCCGGCGCGCACGCCGCGGAGCCATGAACGACTTTGACGAGTGCGGCCCGAGCGCAGCCAGCATGTACCTGCCCGGCTGCGCCTACTATGTGGCCCCGTCGGACTTCGCCAGCAAGCCGTCGTTCCTGTCACAACCGTCGTCCTGCCAGATGACTTTCCCCTACTCTTCCAACCTGGCGCCGCACGTCCAGCCCGTGCGCGAAGTGGCCTTCCGCGACTACGGCCTGGAGCGTGCCAAGTGGCCATACCGCGGCGGCGGCGGAGGCGGTGCAGGGGGCGGCGGCGGCGGCGGCGGCGGTCCCGGCGGGGGCGGCGGCGGCGGCGCCGGTAGCTACGCTCCCTACTACGCTGCAGCGGCGGCGGCAGCGGCGGCAGCGGCGGCGGCGGCCGAGGAGGCGGCCATGCAGCGCGAGCTGCTCCCGCCCGCGGGCCGCCGTCCGGATGTGCTCTTCAAGGCGCCGGAGACGGTGTGCGCCGCGCCCGGGCCGCCGCACGGCCCCGCGGGCGCCGCCTCCAATTTCTACAGCGCCGTGGGCCGCAACGGCATCCTGCCGCAGGGCTTCGACCAGTTCTACGAGGCTGCACCCGGGCCCCCGTTCGCCGGACCGCAGCCCCCTCCGCCGCCCGCGCCGCCGCAGCCCGAGGGCGCCGCCGACAAGAGCAACCCCAAGACGGCGGCCAGTGGCGGTGGGGGAAGTCCCTGCGCCAAGACGAACCACGGCTCGGAGCCCAAGGGGGCGGCAGAGGGCGGCGACGGCGAGGTGCCCCCAGGGGAGGCGGGGGCTGAGAAGAGCGGCGGCGCAGGTAGGCACCGGACGCGGGGTGGGCGGCTGGGTTCGGGGGCCGCGGGCGCGGGGGGGGGGGGGGCGGAGGGGGCCTTCCTCTGCTTGCGCAGTTTTATGTGCTACTTTATAAGCGTTCGAAGGGGTTTATACATCCTATAAGATTTCCCGGGCCGTTGTAAAGCGTGTTTACGATAGGAAACCAATTTAGGTGGGCTTAAGGTAGACTTCGATGAGGACATTAATCGCTGCAGAGAGCTTTCCCCCAGTTTTGTGCGTGCGGTGAGGGGGATTGGTCCTAGAGACCATGGAGGGAGGGAGGAAGGGAGGAGAGATTTTAAGCCAATTTGTGAGTGTGGACACTCGAGCCTCCTGCTTTTAAAGGGGTGGGGTGGGGGGTTGGGGAGAGTTTGATGCTTGAACTGGACTTTATCCAAGCCGCTGGCTGCCCGGCGCGCTCGTGTTTCTCTCCCTTCCGAGTCCAGCTCAGAGCCTGCCTCGCCCTCTGCTTCCCCACCTCGATGCCAGGCCGTTTGTGTGTGTGTGTGTGTGTGTGCACGTGTGTGTGGCTGGGCGTGAACACACGTCCACGCCCGCGCTCTCTACTGTGACCGCCCATATATCATCCCCCACGACGCAGGCAGGGCCTTTCAGCGGCAGCAGGGGACGTCCCCAACGGGCCGAGGCCTGGCCCTCGCGCGGGCCCGGGCGGGCGGCCGGGGGGTGGGCAGGCAAAGGCCTCTCTCACCTCTCGGTCTTTTTGCCTTGCAGTGGCCCCCCAGCGATCCCGAAAAAAGCGCTGTCCCTACACCAAGTATCAGATCCGCGAACTGGAACGGGAGTTTTTCTTTAACGTGTACATAAACAAAGAGAAAAGACTCCAACTTTCTCGGATGCTCAACCTCACTGACCGGCAAGTCAAAATCTGGTTCCAGAATCGCAGAATGAAAGAAAAGAAACTGAACAGAGACCGTCTGCAGTATTTCACTGGAAACCCCTTATTTTGAGAGCTCCAGGAAGCACCCCTCTCCCCTGAGCCCCACTCACCCACTCTCCTCCCCACCAGCCTGCCCTGGGCAGGCCCAATGTCCTTGGGTTTAATGACGCCTCTTCTCTGTGGAACTCCACGATTCCTTCCCACGGTCAACTCGGGACCTCCCAGCGACCACTGCAGCCTGCGGACGAGGTCGGGGACTTGGCCGAACGGATCCTAATAAGGGGAAAATGGTAAATGCAAACGTCCCTTTACAATTTTGCCGCCAGTGCGCTGTTGTTCTCCCTCCCTCTCTCTGAGCTCCCGTGGGCACGCTGTGGGATCTGTAGAGAGTTAGGCCGAGGGGCTGGAAGGCGCTTGTTTTTGCTCTGAGTTTAAGGGACCGAATCCCTTCCCCTTGGTGAATGCAGATTATTTAAACTCTGGGGAATGTACCTTTGGTCTGTCGTATCAAGGCATGGGTCACTGTCTTTTGTGTGAATAAATGGTTTCTAGTAAAATGGAGGTTACAGCTTCAATACACTGTATGAATTTTCCTCTTTGAAGAAGTTTAGTGTCTGATTAGGATATTTTAGTGGCCAGAACCTTCCCTTCCAAGCAACTGAAAATCAAGTGAAATGCTTTTTAATCCCGCTAAAATAAGGAGTCGTTCCCTCCCATTCTTTCTAGGCTGCACTGGCATTAAAAATCACTTTAGGGATGAATCTCTGAATTGAAGACGTGAGCCAGCTACACTGGTGCTGCCTTCTTCAGGCCATGAGGTTGGGGCAGCAGGAACCTAAGAAACAAATCTCCTTGCCCACCCCACCCCCAATGTAGTAAACTTGGAATTCCTGAAAAAACAAAAGAAACTTTAAAAAAAAAAACTGCTTAGGAGATCCAAATTCACTCTTAACAAGCTGTCAAGGAGGAAGCGTCCCTTAAAAGAAGAAATTAAAACTAGAACCTGTCATTGGGGAAAAAAAAGTTTGCTAAAGGGAAGGTATCAGTGGGTGGAGAGGGCCTGGGTCCTTGTTAGTGTCACACGGGCCTGGAGCAGAGAAGGTAACCCCTCATCCCTGGAAATAGGGCCCAGGGCTGCAGATCCACTTCTCACCACATTTACTGCTTCAAGGTAAAGAATGTGGTAGGGGCCGCACTGCACTTTATGTTGCAGGGCCAGGCCAGGCTGTTTACAAAACCTTGAACTGTCTAGACAACACCATAAAAGCCAAAGTTCTAAACAGCTTAATTGGGTTATATTATACACCTTCTGGTGGGCCCAAAGGAGATTTCCGCAAATGTGCAATAAACTGGAAGAGTGAGAAGAGCTTCTCTTTCTCTGAAAAGAATAAAGTGAATCTTATGACGTGTAACCTCTCGTAAGCCCAAAGTCAAAAAATAATCCATGAGAGGCACAGCACCCCATGCATCTTCCAAGGGGGCATGCATTTCCAAATGCAAAATTTTTTTGATTACCAAAGCTTTTGGGGAGAAGGAAAAACATAAGTGCATAAGTGTATGCCTTTGAACTTCCAAAATGTCAAGGTCATCACCTTTAACCTTTCTGAATAATTAGGTGCCTTAAGGTTCTTCTGTGATATTCAACTGCCACCCACTGTCATGCACACATGCTCACATACATCCAGAACCACACACACGTTTATGACCACACAGAATCATATCGGGGGCTCACCATAAATCTAAGCCAATTCCTGATTTCAGGATCAATAACCTTAATTTCCCTTCAAACGTTTGTGTAATTCTATAGCAATTGACTGCTTTTAAAAATACTGGTTATATTAAAATGTCTACCAGCATGCTTTTAATACAGCTAAGAAATGCTGAGATTGTTTTGGGTTTTTTTGTGGGGGGAGTCATAGATAGCAGTCCTTTAGCTCTAATGAAGAACCGAGGTTTTAAAAGCAGGTATTTGAAAAAGGAAGGTATTACAGACTTACTTCGTTATATTTGAAAAAATTTGTCACCCTATTAAATTATTGCACTTCTTATGATATGGAACAAAAGAAAATACATTTATACTGTTCCCAAAAATGTTCCTCAACCTTTGGTTAAAGATGCAATAGAAACAAAGCCTACAGTGGAATAACTTCGTTCTGAGGGGGATTCCTTTGTTTGGAATTCTAGGCATCCGTTACAGTGTCAGTGCCCTAGTAATGTGATCGTTCCAGGAGATTAAAACTGGTTTATTTCTTTCTCTCTCCACCTCTCTCTCTCTCTCTCTCCTCTCTCCTCTCTCTCTAACTGCGTCTAAATGTAGCAAGCTTGTATGTCCACCACCGTAGGAGAGCCGAACCTAGAGATACAATTTCGCGTTTGCCTGGCCTTGGAGAGCCACACGGGGGCGTGCTCACGTTCCAGAAGCCGCATTTGTCGGAGAGGCAGCGGTACCATATCTTTCCAATACTGGATTCTAATAGCGGTTAGAAATCGCGGAGGTGTTTGGTGTTTGTTTATTCTAAGCAGCCGTGAGGTTGGGAAGTTGTATAAAGCCAGAGGAACGGGAGCAGATTCCTGAAACAAGAGATAACCTAATCGTTGTCTTCTTAAAGTTGTTGCAAAGAATACCTCGGTATAACCTGGTGGTGTCGAGGAGAGGGTTTTAAAAGACAAATATGTGCATTTCAAAATAGGTCATGCCACTGCGAGTTAATTAAATTACGGAAATCAATTTTCTTGGTGGTTTGAGTGTGGAGAGCCATAGGAAGGTAGAACCACCCCTGCCCAAAACCGCGTCCTCCTTGCACGCTCTCCGACCGCCTGGGGTGATTAAAAGGCTTTTGTTTAAGACAGATCAGGGCGCCGGCAACTTAGCTGAGTGTGGTCTCAGAAAAATGAGACGCGTGGGGACCTAGCGGGTCATTCTGCGCGAGGAATCCCCCTACCCCCGGTCGTGCCTGGCGCTTGGGGCTACCGGTAGCACCGGGAGGCGCAGGCAGGACTGAGGTGGGGCTCCCGGGCCAGACTGGGCTAATGTGGCTGCGGGGAAAGTCAGGCAGTCCGGGAAACGTTTAAACTTCAAGGCGTCGTGGAATGGGGAATGCATTTGAAGCAAACGGGCTTTGCTTTTGACAGAACCCTGGCCAGCCTTCCAAGCCGTCTGCTGGCCTTGAGCGCCGAATTTGATTTTGGCACAAGCTCTTGGAAGCAGTTTTCTCACTGCGTGCCCTCCTCGACCCCACTCCCACCCTGAAAAGCCCCTGACATTGCGGAGGGCCTGTGCCACCATCCGCCGTCCAAAAGGGAAGTTCCAACATGAAGGGTGGCAGTTCCTTCTTTCCCGAAGTTCATTGTAAGTACATGCAACCTCGGAATTAGTGAGGACCTCCTCAGCCCCGCTGTCTCTGCCCCCTCCCTCCAGGCCCTGGACCAAAGACTCTGGGTCCACCCCTGGGAGTTGGCATCTGCTTCAGTGGAGGCTGGGGGCCATGAGTCTCCCCACCCTATGGGAGGCGCCAGCCAGAGGCATTGATGTTCCCCACGCATACCCTGGCTCCTGCCTGTCTGACCGTGGGTCCAGCTTAGCTATTGTGAATCGACATTTCCGGGAGCCTAACCCGGGCCTCAGTCCAAGTGGGGTGAGAGCCCCCCTCCCCAAATGTCGTTGCGTTCCTCTTTAGGCAGCTCCAGTGGGGGTGCTTGTGGCCTTTCAGGGACCTTTGGCTTTGGCTGGCAGCCTCCCCCAGACCACGGATGCTTAGCAGTCTGCAGTTCCTTTCCTCTCAGCAGCGCCCAAATTGAGCCTGAAAAAGGCCAGGGAATTGGATCAGGACTTCTGGGGTCTGCAGACCTGACCCTTCTTGATCATTCGCAGCGTGTGGGGCTCATAGAGCATAGCCACATGTCTTGAGTCGCTGAGGTCTTAGATCCTGAAGTGGAGGGAAATTGGGAGTAGTCTTTTGTGTCTGCAAAGGGAAGAGGTCCCTAGACTGCTGGTCCTTTTGCATGTCTCCTTAGACCCCTCTTTGCATTGGTGGTGGCTTCTCTAGCCTCCCCAGTTGCCCCCTTGATTTCTTTTCACATTGGCTGGGAGATGCACGGTGCACTCTGGAAGGGTGCTCTGAGGAAGCAGCTTTTAAAATTTGTACCCATCCACTCTGCCCCCCAAAAGTGGCACAGCCCTGAGAGGCCACTCAGGGCCCAAATTCAGGGTGAACCTAGACCCAGGTCCACTCAGGCCCAGGGCCGCTGCCTTCTTCCCGGTGACAGGAGAGCAAAGATGCAAGCCATTTCTTGAATTACAAATGCTAATTTCTTGCTAAAGCGACCCTTTTAATTTTTCTCTGGAAAGAACTGTGCCAGGGCGAAGGATGTCTTGGTACAATTGTGGATATTCATCTCCTTTATTGCGCAATATTGATTTATTATTAATGGTAACTGCTCTAACTGATCTAAAGATGATCGAAAACAGCAGCTACGTAGCTGTATTAAATACTTGTAAGCAAAATAAAGCCTGGCCTTGAAAGCCTTGCTTTTTCATTCCATTTGCTTTATCTTAGCCTTAGAGTCTTAGGCAAACTTTCCATCCTCCCAGGCTCAGATCATTATCTTGTATTATTTCTGTTTTGCTTGATTTTTATAATAAAATCTCTCTGAAATATTGGCAGTCTCTGGCCTCAAGGAGCTGGTCTGAAGACAGAAATTTGAAAAAGAATAAAAGAGAATTTTGTAATAATAGATCCAAAATTATATCTGATACACATTTTTCCCCTGTGGGTGAAGAAGACCTATTTAAAACCAAATCCAATGTGGGAGTGACTTTTGAGCTTGAAGGCACAGGGAGCTGAAACAAAGTCCCCCCACATTCGGAAGGCAGATCCTGCCTGTCCTGGCTCATGGCAGACCTACCCGTTCGGTGAGGAATCGCTGGGTTTTAGCTTGATGTTTTACTCATGTATAAATAAAGATTATGAAAGGGCATTTGATGGGCATAAAATTCTCGATTAGATTGAACACTCTTGCCTCTCTTGTGTGATAGAGAGAATTGGACAACGGAGTTCCCAGCAGCTCCCTTGGCCAACAAGCAAAGGGAGGACAGTGCTGGGGCGCCAGGCTGGCGTCAGGGCGCCTGCCACGAGCGTGTGCAGCGGGCACTTTGTCCAGCCCTGGGCATGCTTAGCTGTGGCTGAGATCATGATCTCCGCCTTGAGAGAAAGCAAATTTCAGGGTGCTAGTCAGTGGCTGTTAGCTTTGAACAGGACCTTAGCAGACTAGAGTCAAAAGTTGGGTTTTTTCCCTGCCTTCCTCACTCCCCCACCCCCAGGCTTTAAAAACACTCACCCCTGCCGAAGGTAATGTTTAAACCTCCGCTTCATCCGCGGCATCCCGCAGCCAGAGCAGTTAGAGGCGCCAGGCTTTTAACCTGACAATGATGTTGTATTTGAACAGCTGCGTAAAGGTTTAAAAGGTCTGTCTCACTGCCACTGAGGAGTTTTTTAAAAGGGGTTATTGTTTGGGCGAGGGCACTGTGAGGGGACAGCCGAAGCTGTCCCAAGGCCGATAATAATGTCCAACGACTATTTCCACCAGGCCAGGGGAGATTCCTTTTGGGGAGGGGTGGACAAAGAGTTTGTTGGGAAAGGTCTTTGTGAAGGAGCGAGCGGGCTATTATGTCCCCCAGTAGGCTGAGCATCAGGTTCCAAAAAAAAAAAAAAAGTTCTGCTGAGGCAGAAACCCAATTTGCCCACAAGTTCAGTCTCTGGGCCTGAAATCCAAGGCCAGCCCATGACAGGACTAGTGTGGGGAGAAGAAAACACGGATGCCTTCCTGGACAGAGAACTGGTTTACGATCAGAGTTTCCAGGGCCCTTTTCCTCTCCCAGATGCAGGAAAGGGGATCCGGGAAGCCGGATCGGCTCCAGCGCCCTAGCCGGGGTCCCTCGTCTAGGGCAAGCCTTTGGAAATCAAGGTTAAAGCTCCCTGCTGCTGCCCGGAGGCCACGGCTTCCGAAGGACCGCTCACCGCCTGCAACCAGAGAACAAGGGAGGAAGTTTCTCATAAAACTCTGAGTTTCCATGGTGGTGCTGGTGGTTGTTCTTTTAATGAGGTTGACCACAACCCCAGACTAAACCCTCTTTATAGAACTTTCCCTCACCAAAGGAAACAGAGGACTGAGGTTTCCCCACCTCCTTTTTCCCTCCCTTCCCTTACCCAAGCAGAATCGAATCATGTCAAATACTTTTAGGAATTGTCCAAAACTATAAAACTCAACTTCTGACAAAAGTATGCTTTTAATATTTGACAATTTGTGTTAAAACAAAAATTGACCTTCTTGGTTAGCAGCGAAGGGGAAAAATCAATAGTATAATTTTCAATAATTCATAAAGCAAACGCCATTATGCTAAATCTTAACTATTAATCTTATCCTTTACAAAGTCTCAATTGATTTGTTAATAAAATATCTTCCCGTGTGTGGCAACAGCGGGTATAACTCTTTAAAAACCTTCAGAAGCCAGAAAATTACCAAGTAGCCCAAGAATGTAGATGAGAATTTTATTGATCACCCTGATTCTTCTTAATATGTATTAATAAATTCCACAACCTTTTGTGCCTTGCACTTGTCAGAAACCAGTGCTTTTACAAAATCCATAAAAGGAAAACATTTTTCTGTGCAGAAGAACCAAATGACACCTTTGCATCTCTCTCTCTCCTGCTTGGCCCAGTCAGTTTTCTAAAACTTCTGGAGTCTGAGGGCGAGAGTTTCCTCCTTTCCTAGAAAACATTCTTTTCTCTCTTCCTTCCTCTTTGCCCTCTACTATCAGGGCGTGTGGGGAGGGAATCCTCGGTTTAGTTGGTTTAGTTCTTCCGCTGGGAACCCGGGGGATGCTTTCGCGGATAGCGAACTGCTGGCGAGGGACTGTCTCGGGCTGAAAGCTCCCAGCGGCCCGACCCTCAGAGATTGGGGTGTGGTTCCACGGAGAGCCGAAAGCTCGGGTAGCCCACCGGGGCGCGGAGGCGCCGGGGGATGGGGCAGGCGGGCCGAGTCAGAGGACAGCGCCGGGGCCGGGCCGGTCCTCGGGGTTCCGTGGGGCCGGCCAGCTGCGTGGCCGGCCAGCTGCGTGGCCTCTCGGCTCTCGCGGCCCTTCTCGCCTCCGCTCCCCAGGATATCTTGGCCGCGTCTCCGCACCAGACCTCTTTACTGTGGACCCCTGGGGTGGTATGTCTCAGAGCCTGGGGAATCCAACTCACCTTCCCAGGCTGCCTGGGACAAAATGAACCAGGCTGGGCCCCCAACCCCGCCCTGGCCCCGGCCCTCTTGGGCGCCTTCTGCCTGGGCGTGTGCGGAGAATGCTTCTGTGTGCTGGCGCCACGGCGCCCCGGCTTCCCTCCCTGCGTGTGTCCTCCCGGAGACCCCTCGGGCCGAGCCTTTCCTTCTGCCTGCGGGGCCCAGCGGCTGGAGTGGGGGACGCGAGTGGGGCGTGCGGGCGGGCGGGCCGAGCGAGCACCGGGAGGCTGGCGGACGGCGGAGAGTGCTGGGCCGGTTGTTTCCAGCGCGCACTATCGCGGGCGCGTAGTAGATGTCGCTGTTGTCCTTGCTTACGCGGCCGGCTGGCCGGGCTCTGGAGCACGTGACCTGCGAGGAGGCTGCGGCTCAAGGCCATTTTCAAATCTCATTGGCTTGGTTGTCATGTGGTCGACAGAGGCATCCACAATTACACGGGGAATGTTTTCGTAGAGATGTCAGCCTACAAAGGACACAATCTCTCTTCTTCAAATTCCTCCCCAAAATGTCCTTTCCCAACAGCTCTCCTGCTGCTAATACTTTTTTAGTAGATTCCTTGATCAGTGCCTGCAGGAGTGACAGTTTTTATTCGAGCAGCGCCGGCATGTACATGCCACCACCTAGCGCAGACATGGGGACCTATGGAATGCAAACCTGTGGACTACTCCCGTCTCTGGCCAAAAGAGAAGTGAACCACCAAAATATGGGTATGAATGTGCATCCGTATATACCTCAAGTAGACAGTTGGACAGACCCGAACAGATCTTGTCGAATAGAGCAACCTGTTACACAGCAAGTCCCTACTTGCTCCTTCACCACCAACATTAAGGAAGAATCCAATTGCTGCATGTATTCTGATAAGCGCAACAAACTCATTTCTGCTGAGGTCCCTTCGTACCAGAGGCTGGTCCCTGAGTCCTGTCCCGTTGAGAACCCTGAGGTTCCTGTCCCTGGATATTTTAGACTGAGTCAGACCTACGCCACCGGGAAAACCCAAGAGTACAATAACAGCCCCGAAGGCAGCTCCACAGTCATGCTCCAGCTCAACCCTCGTGGCGCGGCCAAGCCGCAGCTCTCGGCCGCCCAGCTGCAGATGGAAAAGAAGATGAACGAGCCCGCAAGTGGCCAGGAGCCCGCCAAAGTCTCCCAGGTGGAGAGCCCCGAGGCCAAGGGCGGCCTTCCAGAAGAGAGGAGCTGCCTGGCTGAGGTCTCCGTGTCCAGTCCCGAAGTACAGGAGAAGGAAAGCAAAGGTCGGTATGAGCAGAGTTGCCACCCCAGCGGGGCGCGCAGCCCGGGAACCCGGCAGAGAGAGGGAACGCCTGGGTGCCCAGTGCCGAACGCGGCAGCCTGGGGCCCCGACTGGCAAGTGCCACTCCTCCCCGCTCTTAGAGGGGCAATCTTAGTCCCGAGATGGTTTCCGCTTTTCCCGCGCTGCCCTCGCCCTCCTGGCTACTCCTGGCCCCGCGCTGATGGCGCCCCGGCAGAGGAAGGGCTTGCTGGGTTTATTTTTCCTGAGCTAGACCTGAAATGCAACAAAAGAGCGCAAATGAGACCTGCGGCTGGTAAACACGGCCCCAGAACCTCCTTTCTCCTGCTCAGATTTGTAGTCCCAGCCCTGCCTTTCACCCAATGATGATTTTAAGGTGGTCCAAGGCACCGTGTTCGTGTTCAAGTGTATGCACCCCGCATCCTGCGAGCTTGGGGGCGGCAAGGGGAATGAGGTAGCTGGGCCGGTTGGTGCTTGGGCCGAAGAAAGAGCAGGGCTCCTTGCCTCTGCGGAGCTAGGTAACCTTGGCTTTGTCTGGGGAAAGTGCCTCAAGCTTTGCAATCCATTTGCAAAGTGGGCAAAGGCAGAAGGGGGAGAGAATGGAATGTGTGTGGCCCACCCAGCAGGGCCAGCCTGAGGGCTGGGCAGGGCAAAGAGCCAGGGGCTCTGGCTTTTCTGCCCCTGATCCTCTCCCCCAGTGCTCAGAGTTGGGCCACAGCAAGGAGCTACATTTCTGGGAGAATGTTTTTGTGTGGGGGCAAGAAGGCATAAGAATTCAGGAAATTCTTGGGCACACAACGATGCCCAAGCAGGGCGGAGAAGGTGTACTCGGTTATCTTTTGAAAGAGAATTGGTACCTATAAACCTGGCTGTGCGGGGCTCCCTGCCTGCCTAGGAGAAGTGGGAAAGAAGAGGCAGACATGAGGATCTGAGGAAGCAGTGGCGTTTGTAGGCTTGTCAGGCTGTGACTTGCTTCTTCCACTCTAGTCCCGTTGTAAGATGATCACTTAGAATGTTGCTGGTGAGATCCTGAAAGTTTACTATTGTACTAATATTTTGTGCAGGTCAGAAAGGAGAGAGAGAGAGAGAGAACACTGACACAGAGGGCAAGAGTACCCACCCATCGTGTCATTTTGGGGTATTTTAACTAATCTGGCATCATTTACAAATCCCTTCCAGGGCCTACTTCGTGTGAGTAATGTGTAATACCAGCATTTCCCAAAGGGCCTGGCTGCCAGAGGGGTCATGGCCAAGGGTACATTTGAACAGACTGAGAGAAAAAAAAATTCTTGATTTTTTTTCTTCTTCTCCCTTTAATTTTGTTAGAGGAAATCAAGTCTGATACTCCAACCAGCAATTGGCTCACTGCAAAGAGTGGCAGAAAGAAGAGGTGCCCTTACACTAAGCACCAAACGCTGGAATTAGAAAAAGAGTTCTTGTTCAATATGTACCTCACCCGCGAGCGCCGCCTAGAGATCAGTAAGAGCGTTAACCTCACCGACAGGCAGGTCAAGATTTGGTTTCAAAACCGCCGAATGAAACTCAAGAAGATGAGCCGAGAGAACCGGATCCGAGAACTGACCGCCAACCTCACCTTCTCTTAGGTCCGAGACCCGTCAGAGGCCAGGATCGGAGAGGGGGCACCGACTTCCAGGGCCGAGTGCTGGAGGACTGGGAAGGCGGACACAAAACCTTCATTGCTCTTTGTTTTTTGATTTTGTTTTTGTTTTTTTTTTTTGTTTCCTGCTAGAATGTGACTTTGGGGTCATTCTGTTCGTGCTGCAAGTGATCTGTAATCCCTATGAGTATATATATATATATATATATATATATATATATATATATAAACTAGCACATGTAATTTATTATTTTTTTCATCGTAATGCAGGGTAACTATTACTGAGAATTTTCGTTTGGGTCTTAACTTATTGGAACTGTAGAGCATCCATCAATCCACTCGTCCATCCAGCAATGTGACTTTTTCCTAACACAAAAGGTCTGTGTGTGTGGTTAGTCCATGAGCTCATGGTGTTTTGAGTACATCCAGTACTTAAAAGTACTTTTACATATATATTTTAAAAAGATTAAGAAAACCCACAAGCTTTGGGGGTAGGGACTAAAAAAGCACATTACAATGTATCTTTTTGCAAATGAGTTTAGCAATTGTCCTTGGTGAGATGGAATATTGAGAATTTGCCTTGTAGCCTTTCCCTTGTGGTGCATCTATGGTTTGGTAGAAGTACAACAGCAACTTGTCCTTTCTGTGCATGTTCTGGTCGCATGTATAATGCAATAAACTCTGGAAACGAGCGTACTTCCTCTGCTTTCTGACATGGAAATATGTTACGGTGGAAATGAAAGACTTTGGTGAGATTGTCTTCCTGTTAAACTGCTTGTTTGGGTCAGTTGACTGGGTGGTAGAGAGCAGGGGAGGGGAAATGGGAGAGAAAAGCTGAAGGGGGTCTTTTGTGCTGAAATTTGGCAGTGGTCAGGGGAGTGATAATCCAGACTGTGTGTACTGTTTTCCTAGTTGGGAAGAAGGAGGGTCCCCTCTCCCCCTCCCCCCATGATAGTAACATAATTGATTTGTCAGTGGGTGTGAGCTTCCCCTCTAGTCTCAGCCTGGTAAGTTAAGCCTGTGCCAAACCGCATTTTCCTCGCAGCTCCCCACTTGTGTGTCTTCCTCTCTTTGGTTTTGGTTGTGTTATTTTTAATGCTTTCAGTGGAGTCTTGGGGATTTCTGGCTGGTGTGCCATCATGAGGGGCTGGGTTAAAATCTGTCTTGCCCACCTGGAAGCCGCCAGGCCTCCATTACAGGAGCAAGGACAAGCAGCAACCTAGCATTGCATCGGATCCAATTCAGCCCCCATTTCCCTCACCCCCACCCCCACCCCATCCCCATCCCCACCCCCACCCCCATCCCAAGCGCAAGACAGCCAGGCCAAAGTGAAGTCGAGGATGGGTGAGTTTTCCCATCCCACGTTGCCCTGGTTTCCTTGTGGAAGGATTTTATGCTCAGTCATTACCTTTTGGTGGCCTACAAGAAAAAAATTTTTAAAGGAAGAAAAGGTTTTCCCCAGTTAATCCTCCCCCTATTTAATTACAAAATGCTGGTTGGAGCCATTGTATCTGGGAGGCAAGAAAATACACGAAGGGTGACCGAAAGAGAATTTACAGATAAATATGACTTCCCATGAAGTCCAATGTTCAAGCTACCACCATGGCTCAGAAAACTCCAGCCAGCTTTCACGTGTGTGTGTGTGTGTGTGTGTGTGTGTGTGTGTGTGTATAGATAGATAGATAGATTGCAGGATCCTCAGCCCAAGAGGGTCCAGATTTTAGTCTGGCCAGGGAGAAGAGAGGAGAGGCCTTGGGGGGATGATCTGACAGAGAATTCGTTACCCCATGTCGTACTGTGGTTTCAGAGGGTCTCCGATAGATTCAAGCAGCTTCACAAAACACGTCCTTTTCATTTGTCCCCTTTCTTAGGGGGTCTGAGCCTTAAAACCCTCATCCAAGTAGTATTTGGGAGACTCAGTATTTATTCAGAGTTTTAAACTTCCTCCCGAAAACGAAGAGTCTTTCCCAGTTCCAAGACAGAACCCTTTAGGGGAGCCATTTCCTAGGGTGGAAGAGGGATGGCTGCACATCAGTGCCAGGTTGGGAACACTGGAATAGATTTGCCCAGACCTCCATTGGTTAGGCAGAAGAGGAGGGCAATTTTAGCTTCTCAGTTTACCCCCCGCGATGTGGGGAGCACCATTCGTTGTTGACAGGGGGCCATGTCTTGGAGGAAAACCCGTGCTACAGGCAAAGGCAGCTCCTCTGGAATAAAATCAGAAAGCCATTGGCAAAGGCAATCGATTAGGCCAGAAATAGCCATTTCCCCCCTTCCTTTCCGGTGCTCGAGGTGGGCTGGGAGCCCAAGGGTGCGCTGGGCAACTTGTAGAGCGAGAAATATATCCTCCACCGCCGGCGGCCCGGCTGCTTTTGTCTCGGCTCCCAGCCGGGCTTCCGAGGCTCTGTACCATGGATTTGGGAGTGACAATGGGCATTTCCCTCAGATTCACGGCTGCCCAGCCTTACCTTTGGAGGCTTTAAAAAAAAAAAAAAAGAAAGAAAGAACAGAATTCCTAAGAGAGTAGCCCAAGGACCAAGCCATTTAAAAGACATATCCGGAATCCACTCAGAGGCCGTTAAGTGGGAACCATGGGAATCGGCCTGGCCCAGGGAGATGCTGGCCTCTTTGAGGCGAGTTGGGGGCAGGGGGCAGCGGGTGGGAGCGGGCCTGCTCTACAATCTGGGTTCTGCCCTATGGCGTGTTTTCTTCCAGGACCTTTCCAGAAGTCCCGAAGAAGACAAGGCACCCTGGCCGCCACTGTCCGCGCGGTGCCCACTGCCAGCTTGCGGACACTTCCGAGGGCAGACAGAGCCCGGGCGGTGGCCGCCGCCACGCCCAGCCCACGGGCCAGGCCGCCCCAGCTCACCCCTCGGGCCTCGGCGTGTGCTCAGCCTCACGTCGGGGGTGTGTGTGGCTGCGCGCGCGTGTGAGTGTGGTAGGGGGAGGGGGCCCTCCGAGCTGCTCCATCCGTCCGTTTTATTAGGGACACATTAATCTATAATCAAATACACCTCATAAAATTTTTATTGAAAGGCATAATATCATTACAGAGGTCTTCCACCTGTTTTAAACAACACGACAAGCTGTGAGAGAGCGTGTGTGTGGGTATGCATAGGGAGGGGTGGGTTTGGGTCGGGAGAGAGGCACGGGGAGAAGAACTCCCCTCTGGCGCTAGGGGGGCCGCCTCCGAAGGCCGTCCTGTCTCGGGCCGCACCAGCTCTGCGCTCCCCCCCTCCCCGGGCTACTCTGGGCTCTGCCAAGTGCTGGGTGCGCCCAGCACGCACGGCCGGTAGCTCGGAGCCGAGGCACTGGGGAGGCAGCACCAGCTCGGGACTGCAAGACCGAGTGCGGCCAGAAGTGGGGAACAAATAGTCCCCAGCGCCTCCTCCGGCCGCGATCGGGCGTGTGGTCCCAGCCGCCTCTGGGCTGGCCGAGTCAGGCCGGGCTGAGCCCGGCGCACGGGTCGGGACCCGCGGGCTCTAATTGCCGCGCTTATGTTGATGATTTTTTTTTTTTTAAATCACAGCAGCCCCCAGTTTAGCGGACTGATTTACTCCCGGTATTGGTAAATATGATCACGTGGGCCGCGCGACCAATGGTGGAGGCTGCAGCCTGCGAACTAGTCGGCGGCTCGGGCGCCGGCGGGGAGCGGCGCGGCGGCGGGCAGTGTAACCTTGGGTGGGAGCGCACGGCGCCTCAAAATGTCCTCCAGTGGCACCCTCAGCAACTACTACGTGGACTCGCTCATAGGCCATGAGGGCGACGAAGTGTTCGCCGCGCGCTTCGGACCTCCAGGGCCTGGCGCGCAGGGCAGGCCCGCAGGTGTGGCCGACAGCCCGGCCGCCGCCGCCGCCGAGTTTGCCTCGTGTAGTTTCGCCCCCAAATCGGCCGTGTTCTCCGCCTCGTGGTCCGCGGTGCCCGCCCAGGCCCCAGCGGCGGCGGCGATGAGCGGCCTCTACCACCCATACGTGACCCCGCCGCCCCTGGCCGCCGCCGCCTCCGAGCCCGGCCGCTACATGCGCTCCTGGATGGAGCCGCTGTCCGGCTTCCCGGGCGGTGCGGGCGGTGGCGGAGGCGACGGTGGCCCGGGCCCCGGTCCCAGCCCTGGCCCCAGCGGTCCACCCAACGGGCGCCACTACGGGATTAAGCCTGAAAATGGAGCGGCACCGACCGCCGCCACCACCACCTCCACCTCCACCTCCTCCTCCACTTCCTCGTCTTCCTCCTCCAAACGGACTGAGTGCTCCGCGGCCCGGGAGTCCCAGGGGAGCGGCGGCCCCGAGTTCTCGTGCAACTCGTTCCTACGGGACAAGGCGGCAGCAGTGGCTGGGGGAACCGGGCCCGGGGCGGGGATCGGGTCTGGGTCCGGGGCAGGCGGCTCATCGGAGCCCTCGGCTCGCAGCGACCACCCGAGCCCGGGCTGCCCGCTGAAGGAGGAGGAGAAGCAGCAGCCGCAGCCGCCGCAGCAGCAACTTGACCCAAGTAAGTGCAAAAGAAATTGCCCCCTGATTTATTGCTGAAACCTGTAAGGCTCGAATGTGCAAAACTGATAGTTTTACTAACCTATAAAAACGTCTAGACGCCTACCCTAGCCTAGGCGAGCAACACGCATCCATAAAAAAGCTTCCCATAACCACCTACCCTGGGCGCGCGGTTTGTACGGTAAACAGAGCGCGGGCATTAAGGCTTTTTATAATTCCCCCCAAGTTGTGAAAAGCAGCCATCCTTGGTGAAATTAATTTAACGACCTCTCTCCCCCACCCTGTCGTCTCTCCCTGCCTCCCCTCCGCCCCTCACTCCCCTTCTCCAAACACCCCTCTTCATAGACAACCCCGCAGCAAACTGGATCCACGCTCGCTCCACCCGGAAAAAGCGCTGTCCCTACACCAAATACCAGACGCTTGAGCTGGAGAAGGAATTCCTCTTCAACATGTACCTCACCCGGGACCGGCGCTATGAGGTGGCAAGGATTCTGAACCTCACAGAGAGACAGGTCAAAATCTGGTTCCAGAATCGTAGGATGAAAATGAAAAAGATGAGCAAGGAGAAATGCCCCAAAGGAGACTGACCCGGCGCGGCGCCGGTGGGACCACTCGGCTTTGCAGTGGCAGAGGGTTTTTGTGTGTGTGTGTGTGCTTGATTTCCAGAAGTTCTTCAGCGATTCGGACATTTCTCCCCACCCCGGCCTTTTTTTTTTTTTTTTTTTTTTTAGGTAGAAGTGACTGTGTGGTTGGTTTCTGTGAGGTATTTGGGGGACTGTATTTGCTCGCTTATGTGTTGGAGAAACCAAGTGGCTTTGGGGTGTTGCCCTATCCCGCTCCCCTGTTTCCTGTCCCTTTGGTTCCTTAGGAAATGCTATATTTTGTGAGTGCACGCCGGCTTGAGGAGCCCTCTCCTGTGTAAATGTCCCCTATGTTTCTGAAAAGTGCTGTAGTTTAGCCCCCAGCGCTGCTCAAGCAGGGGCCAAGCGCACCCCACTTCCGACAGCGAAGGCAGAGCGACGACAATGAGGAAGCCGGCCTAGGCTGAGCCCCGGCCGTGTTGCCCACCGGTTACGGAAGCCCACTTTCCTCAGGGAGCCCGCGGGCCCTCCACTGAGACCTGGAATGAGGCCGAGAGAGGAGCCCAGGGCCTCCGGTGGGTCGGGGGTTTCTTCTCAGGGCATTGGAGGAGCCACTCTCTCCCCGGGAGGGCTTGGCTCCAGTGGGCGGCCGCGGGTGTAGGCCCTCCCGGCTCCTGCCTGAGGACCAGTTGTAAATGTTACCGCTTCCTACCAATAAATGCTGACCTGATCAAATGGAGCTCAGACGCTGGCCCTGAACATTGTGTGCTTGCTTTCTCCGGCTCTCTGCAAAATGTCACCCTCATGGGACTTTTCCCTCATCCCTGGGAAGGAGACGCTGCTAAAAACCCGGGGCCCTTCCACCTGAGAGGTCTCTCTGATGTGCCTCTGAGTCTCCCTTTGGGTGGGCAGACCCAGCCTTGAGCCCGGCCCCTGGGGGCACTTGGCCGTCCTCCCCTGGCCGCCTAGCCTGCTTCCAGTGCCTCTGCGAACTCTGTGCCCTGGGCCCAGTGTCAGCCTTGCAGTAGTGCCAGCGGCCCCACGGGCTCCAGAAACCAGGCATCCTCTCACTGGGGCTTTGACATACCGTGCCCCACCTCTCCCTCTGCTCATGGAGTCGCAGCCATCGACATCATCTCCAAACCAGGGAGAGGCCAGTTCTGCACTCTGGGGCAACTCTTCCGGGTCCGCGGGGCTGGCTGGCTGGCTCCGGGAGGGCTGAGACGGGTAGACCGTGAGCTTCCGCTCCTCCGCACGGGAGCCCCAAAGTGACCTTAGCAGATCAAAATGGTCAAGGCTCTCCTCCGCAGCTATCCCCACCCCGCTGCCCCTCCCCCTACCCAGTTTCTGTGTTGTTAGCCCCCAGCTCGGCCCTCTGAGGGCCGCGTTCAGAGGCTAAAATGAAGGTCATTGTAAGTGAAGGATCGGGCCCAGCCCAGCCTTTGCAGGCCGGAGAGGCAGGCGCCGGGCGGCCTGGGCTGGGCGGAAGGCGGGGGCGATGGCAGAGTTTGGGGGGATCCGGCCGAAAGAGGGGACTTGAAGGAAAAGCAGAGGGGGGCTTGGAGGGAAACCCAAGGCCCAGATCCGGCAGAAGGTGCTGCGTACCCCCGCCCCTGCGACCAACCCGATACCTTGGGCTCTTTGAAAACAGGAAGAGACAAGGTGTCATAAAGCCATCGAGCCGGCGAGACGTCTGGAGGTAATGAGTTTACGACAAGCCCGGCGCTTCTCTTTGAAACCATCTCATTTTGATGTTTGTGTTTGTGGGAGGAAAGGAAAAATGCAGACAAAACTGGGTCTTAAAATCTGGACAATAAAATGTAAACAGGACTCTGTTGGACTAAGAAGGCAGGGGCTTGGGACCCCCGGATGAGGTGTGAGCACCTAGGGAATAAAAATGGAGGGCGGTAGGAAGGAGGAGACGATATATTTCTGATTTTTAAAATGGGTTGGGTATTAGAAGTAGCCGGTGGGTGGCTCTCAATAATATTTGACTATGGCCGCCTTCTAGCTTGTACTTTAAAAAAGAGAAAAATAGGCCTGTTATTTGGGGGTGGGAGAGTTAGTGATCTTGGGTCATTTACTTAGGCCGAGCGTCCCCCAGCCGCATGGTCGGCGGGAAAAGATGCAGTTACTTAAATGACGTTTCACAAAAATATCTGGCCCTCCACTGCAAACCTCGTAGCAGAAATATTGTTGGAAATTATATATATTTGCTTATAGAAAAATTAATCGTTACAGCTGAATTAGAGGAAAGAATTTTTGAAAATGAGAAAAAAAGATTAACCTCTCAGGAAACACCTAAACTGATTGAAGTCTTGGCTTTTAAAAAAAAACAGGTGGAATGCTTAGTCAATTCACTTCACTATGTGACTTTTGGTATAAATTTAATGTCTCATTTATTGTGCATAGAAGTTCCAGTGAACACCGCCCAACAGGGCCTTTTCAGACAGCCATTCAGAGATACAGCAAAAAGCTTTTAATTTGACTTCTATCCCCCCTCCATTGTCCAGTGAAATGGGCCTGAAGCATTAAAATTACAAAGTTAAAGTAGCAAATATTCACGATTTAATGCTAAGTGTAACGGCTTTAAAAGAAAAAAATTAACAAATGTAACTTCTATAATTTCTTAGTTTTTGAAGTCCCTGGCTCCATTGGGGAAAAAAACAGGCCTGTTGCAGTTGTAATTTTTAAAAATCTAGCCCATCCTATAATTGTGGGCGATTACAGAATGGGGACTTACTGTGTCTGGCAAAAGAAGGGCTGGAAGCTTTTGAAAAAGACACTACTGGCAGCTCTTGGGAGCCCAAATATCTTTGGCATTCAGGAGCCCCTGTTTGCTGCACTTGACTCGTCGACAAAGGGATGAAGCATTATTAGTGTCAGTGATCCAAGCCCCAGTCAAACTAAAGAACAAGATTGGAAATGGTTTGTGTCGAATAAAGAGAAGTTAAGCTCCGTCGGCTAGAGATGGCATTTGGCCACTAGAGAGCGCCGTTGCTCCACTTTGTGATAGTAAAGCTGGAGTTGCGGCGGAAGGTTTTGATTAAAGATACTTACAATCTTATTTTAAATTCCAAATTAGGATAAATTTAAGCAAAAAGAAGCAATGTGCACTGTTAAATTCTCCGGAAGGGTTTGTTACTTATAAAATTTTGGCTTAGGATTTCAGAAAATTTGGACTACGGCACAGCTGAAACTATAAAACGTTATGGTAAGTCAATGCATTGTATCAGAACAGAAATGTGTAAAAGCATACATCTTTATTTACGAAGTTAATCGCACTCTCTTCCCATTCAGATTATAAACAGAATGCTTGAAGGAAAAAACAAAAAACTAAGTGTTTTGTCCCAGGAGGAAATGTTGTGTTATCATGTTTTCTTAATTAGGCCAGAATGCGTAGAAATGAATTTTGTAGTGTTTCTTTTTCGCTCCCCGCCCTCCCGCCCCAGGAATCACAAAGTTCTAGAAGGTGCCTTGTATTATTGAGATCTAGGCTCGTTCTTCTTTTTCCCCCATTCCATTCCAAAACCCACTATCGAGGGTTTAGACACGCACACGCACACACGCCAAACAGTGAAATAAAAAGGCACAATTGCATTCCAAGGCTTTATTGAAAATAATACTCTTTTAATTGGGTACTTGCAAGGTTGGAGTACAAATCGTTAACTGTCAGAATCAGTTCGTTCGCCTTCGGATTTAAAGGAAATTTTACCTGGCGATAACTGGCAGAAAACAACAACAAGAAACCCTTACCCGTCACCATGCCTCCAACAAAAGCCTCCTTGCACTCCCTGCTAATTTAAAAGTTAAACAAAGCATGCCTTTATCATTTGATTCATTAGAAATCCGTTTACCTTAACCATTTTCAGCTATTCCCTGTAGAAACAATTGAGTCTTAAACGTTATCTTGTTATGCCTTTCCATCTCGACCTTATTTTCTCCATTTGCAAAATATGATATTCAGTCCACTCGGACTGACCTCAGCTCACTCACAAGCTGGGCCACCCCACAAGGAGAGAGGGGTAGTTGAAATCACTCGCCTGCTGCACCTTTGGGAGCCGTCTGGGGGTTCTAGACGTTCGCATTTGGCGTGAAAAGCCGGGGAGGTGTGTTTTAGCTTTAGCTGGAGCTTCCTCGGTGGGCTCGGGAGTGTTTCTGAGGTCGGTTCCCAAGGCCGGTGGGCCTGCCGCCCTCAACAACAATGGATCATCCCAAGGAAAAGGGTCACCCAAAGAACCCACGAAAAAGGCAGAATAGGCAAAGGAAAACGCACTCAAATGTAGAGACCTATTACATTTATTGGACATGAAAATGGGAGGGGGGAGTGGGAGATGTGGAGAAGAGAAGGTGAACGGTGATGTAACGCCAAGCGGCTTCAAAGCGAGTTTCTAAAATCAGGAATATTTTGCCGATTCACACTCGATTTCCCCACATGACACGGGACGTTCCTCTTCCTCATCGCTCATAAGCTAGAGCGAGCTCTCTCTTTTTTTTTCTTTTGGAAAGATCGGTAACTTTTAAAGCTGAGCCCGGCACCCGCTCTCGGCGGTAACTTCACCGGCTTGTTGGATGAACTAGAATCGTCAGAAGACGCGCGCCGCCTGCAGCTGCTTGGAACCGGCGCGATCCGAACGCCGGCCCGGAGGCTCCTTGGGGGGACTCGCGGGCGTCGGTCCCCCGTGCTCCGCCCGGGGCCACCGCCTGCCCAGGTCCGCTCCGCGCAGGGGCTGAGACCCGGGAGTCGTGCGTCTCGCCCGAGGAAATACCACCCACCTCAGCGTGAGTCCTCCCTTCCCGCCTTGGAACATTTCTGTCTGCTTTTCTATTTACTCCCTCAGCAATGCTAATGTTCCCCCCCCCCCGCCCCGCCACATTCTTCAGCCTCCCCCCTGCGCCTGGTACTGACGTCTATCGAGGGTGAAATGATGGAAACTATATTCATGGGCATGATTTCCATTAAATATCAATTAACCTGGGAGCCTCAGCCAGGCGTGCAGTGCTTCAAGGGTAAATGTACATCTCATTTCCACAAGGCCCGCTCGGCTGGAAAAGAAGGGCTTAGATTCGCTTTGATAATGCAAGGTATTGGGGTCACCCTTGTGGCCTTTAATCAAATTACTTGGATAGGACCTAACGCAAATGTTCGGTCCGGATCTTCTACACGGCTTGCCCTCGCTCCCTGGGCTGCGCCCGCGTGTCCAAAGGCGCAAAAGCCACAGCCAGCCTCTGAAGGGCTGCTACAGGGGACCGGGGAGGGAGTCATTTGCTCCACAGCCTCCTGGGAGTGTCCTCCCTGCCTCCCTCCCCGCCAAGTGTAAGGCTGTGCTGCGCCCCCGCCCCGCCGGCCGTGGCTCGCATTCCCTCGGCCCCCGGGGGCACGGCGAGCCCTTGGCAGTGCGGCTTTATGGGCCCCCTTTAAGGCCGGCGGAGGCATCTCCCAGCCACTGTGAGGCGTCCATCGTGTGCAACAGTGTCGCCTCCTCACGGATCCCTCCGCGCGGTTATCTCGCGTCCATCTCGCTCCGTCTCTGAGCAGTGGCTTGGTGCGAAAATGCCTCGCCGGGGCGCACCGGGGTGGCAGCCTCGGCAGCGGCGGCGAGAGCGGTGGGAGGGGGCTGCGGGGGGGGGCGAGGTGAGAGGTGGCGGCGGGCAGAGGGTGTTTTTTTCCTTTTCCCTCCAGAGCGGGGGTTTGTAAACCGAAGCCAAAGAGTGTCCCCGTGGGCCGGGCGTACTTTTTTTCTTGTCCGGTGCGCTCCTGCAGGGCCGCCTGGTGCCTGAGAGGAAACAGTGGAGGCAGCGGGGCAGGTCACCCGGGGCGTCGGCGATTTTATTGAGCCCGAGCCGGCGCGCGCCGGGAGAGGCCGGGCGGGCGGTGGAACGCGGGGACTGGGTGAGGCCCCGCGACCCGCCAGGGAGGCGGCGCGAGGTAGAGGCGGCGGGCGCGAGAGCGGAGCATGAGCGCCCAGTAGCCGAGGCCCCGCAGCTACCCGGCCTCAGAGGCGACGCGAGGGCGGGCGGGTGGCAGCAGCAACGTAGCCCGGCGGCCCCAGCGGCGCCAGCAGCCGCCCCAGAGGCCCCCGCGGCAGTGCGGTCGCGCTGAGGCGCGTTCCCTGCCTGCTCCGCGCCGCCCGCCCGCCCGGGGCCGCCCTTCCTCGGCCCCCGGCCGCCGCCGCCCCGATGAGCTCGTACTTCGTGAACCCGCTGTACTCCAAGTACAAGGCGGCGGGCGAGGCCATCAATCCCACTTACTACGACTGTCACTTCGCGCCAGAGGTCGGCGGCCGCCACGCCGCCGCCGCCGCCGCCTTGCAGCTCTATGGCAACAGCGCCGCCGGCTTCCCGCACGCGCCCCCGCAGGCGCACGCGCACCCGCACCCGTCGCCGCCGCCTGCCGGGCCGGCTTGCGGTGGTGGGGGCGGCCCCGGTCCCGGCCAGGAGTACTTCCACCCCGGAGGGGGCAGCCCGGCCGCAGCCTACCAGGCCGCCCCCCCTCCGCCGCCGCCGCCTCCCCCCTGCGGCGGGATTGCCTGTCACCGGGAGCCCGCGAAGTTTTACGGATACGATAACTTACAGAGACAGCCGATTTTTACGACCCAGCAAGAGGCCGAGCTGGTACAATATCCTGACTGTAAATCGTCCAGTGGTAATATTGGCGAGGACCCAGACCACTTAAATCAGAGCTCGTCTCCTTCTCAAATGTTTCCCTGGATGAGACCACAAGGTTGGGATGCTTTTTTTTTTTTAAGCGGGCAGAGGGGGAGAAATCTGCTTTCATCTCACGTTCTAGCTTTAAAACTCCCTTTTCCTCTCCTTCTCCTTTTCCTTTTTGTGTAGCTTACAGTGACTCTTATAAAGTAAGATAAACTTTTTTATTTTAAGTGGAAACCATGTAAAGACGATGGGGACAGAATGATTGCGAAGACGTTTTCTCTGCCCCTCTTGACTGCCCATCCTATATATATATCAGACCTAAGGAGAGTTGTGTATATTTCACTCCTTAGACCCGTTCCAGAAACCTTCAGCAACCTGCAGATGCACCATTACATTTTTAAAACATTTATTTTCCTTTTTTTTTCTGTTTGTTTTAATCAGCAGCTCCTGGTAGACGAAGAGGAAGACAAACCTACAGTCGATTCCAAACCCTAGAGCTGGAAAAGGAATTCCTTTTTAACCCTTATCTGACCAGGAAGAGAAGAATCGAGGTTTCCCACGCCTTGGCCCTCACCGAGAGACAGGTAAAAATCTGGTTCCAGAACAGGAGAATGAAATGGAAAAAGGAGAACAACAAGGACAAATTCCCGGTTTCCCGACAGGAGGTGAAGGATGGGGAAACCAAAAAGGAAGCCCAAGAGCTGGAGGAAGACCGAGCCGAAGGCCCAACAAATTAACTTCCACCTTTAAAATTTTACCGCAGATTATTGAAACTAATGATCAGCATATGCTGGTGAACACCACCTATTTTCTTTGTTGGAAAGGACTTTACCTGTATTTCAAGCTACCTTCATGTCACTGCTCTTGAGGTTTCTGCGCTTTGAGAGGGATTTGGGTGTTTAAAAAAAGTTTCTAGTGTCGTACAGGAACAGCCCTTGAGCTGTCCTATGTAAGAGTAATTTGATTCTGACCTTGTAGCTGTATTTTTATAATGGTAGTTTTTAATGGCTGAGCTGGTGATTTTGCCTCAACAACGTAAACTTCCTAATGTTTAGCACTAAATAATTGAATATAAAATGCTTTATTAATCAAACAAGTGCACTTGAACATTTTAAATTTTTTCTTTATGGTGAGTAAATTAAAAGAAGTCTATTAATTTTTTTAAAAAAATTATGCCTGCAGAATATTTACTTTATATTATTTGATTAAAATGTATTATTTATATTTTTCTTTCTACTTTTATAATGAATGGTTCGGGTGCCTTTTGTTTACTCCTAAAAGGTTTCTTTGAGTATTTTGTAAATGTAATATCTCTGGGAAAAAGTCTGGGCCAAATATTCAAAAAGCACATGTTAGCTGAAGAGTGTAATGTGTAGTCCTGGCTCTGCAGCTTCCTTAAACTTGGGGAAAATGTTGGGCCAGTGACAGACGTTTCAGGACAATGTCAAAGTTGACATTTAATCATTTTTCTATAGTTTATACAAATTATGGCAATTTAATCATCTAGAGTGAATGAATACTTGAAAAGCCAATTATAACATTTTCACTCATATACTTTTTACTTTGGCAAGTCGCCTTGTGGAACGCCTCTTGTTTCTGAACTTGCTTTCGTTTTGAACTGTGCTTGGTATTGCCTGAAATTGCTAGGTCTCTGTGCTGTGGCCGCCGCTGTGATTCCGTTTTTTTGAGGAGGTGCCATATTTATTTGTATTCCCTTCGCTCTGTTTGCACGCCCATTGTGAGCCAACTTGCTGTGCACGTCTCAGATGTCGGTTGGTACGTCCTCTGCTGTTCTCCAGGTTGGCCTCACCTATTTGAAACAATCCTTGAGAGCAAACGCAGAAAAATCCGAGTGTAAACAACCGCTGCAGAACATAGCTAGCTCTTTAATAAAAGAAATGAATCTTTTTCTAGAGCTAGTGTCTTTGAGCGCCGTCAATAACCCTTTTCCTGAGTCAGGAACAATCGCCTGGGCTCACGTGAAGGCAACATCCTGCTAAAGCGTCTACTTGATTTTTTAAAAGGGGGGGGGTATGTGCACCCTTGCTGTAAAAATAAATAAATCAGTGCAAGGAGGGGGGCCTCTCTTTCATTCCAGAGAGAGCTGGCCAGGCTATCCCAGCTTCATCTTGCTCTAAATAACCTTGATAAGATACTTGGAAAGCTTTGAACTTCGCAAAGGACTGGAGTCATAGGTCCAGTGGGGAACAATCCGGAGTCCAGGTTACACCACAGCTTATTCCACTGAGCTGGCGCTGATGCTGGGGTTTGGGATCTGTTATTAACAAGATACCCATTTTCTATTTGAGGCTGCTCCTACAGCTGCCATTTTATGAGGGAAGAGGAGGGGGAAGAGGGGCGGGAGGGAAGAGGAGAAATTCAAGTAAACTAACATTTCTCCCCCCAAAAGGAAAAGCACCTTTATCAGGTAGGCATTGAAGAATTCTCTTCTTTTTCTAGATGCCTGTGTATTTTTAAAGAGGTACATTTTAATATCCAGAGTGGCTTTTATTGCACAGTTAAGAAACTGGAATCCTATAGTTTTAGGCCTGTATCACCCCCTCAGGCGTTGGTGAGCTGTCTGCCTGCTGTTTCAAGGACCAGGGAGATGTTGGCACTGGTTCGGCAAGAGGCGAAGCACCACCTGGCTTTCTATCCAGGGAAGAGGCCATGGCTGTGGCATTCGCTGACCTGAGCCAGGAAAGACAATTTTAAATCAAGGGTGTTGCACGAGAGGAGACAGCTGCAAACGTGCATGCTGCATTTGGAAACATTTTGCTCTGTGTGTTGCCTGAGACTCTGCTGTTGACTGGTTTAGAGCAAGTATACCAAGTGCCTGAAAGCATGGCTAGGGAACAGCCTGGCTGGGGAGAGGGTGGGAGTAAGCTGGCTAGAGACTGGTGCTGGCTGAGCTCCAGCTGCCCTCCATTTAAGGGACTCCTCTATTAGCAAAATTCGCTCTCTCCTACACAACAATGCTCCCCCCAAATCATTCTTAGAGCCATCGATATGGGCAAGACTCTCTGTATGGTGTGGGACCTGGTGCATGGATATATGTGGAAATCAGTGAAGGAAGGGAGGTAAAAATGTTCTTATTTCCTCTCCACTTTGTGCTCCTCTGAAAGTGTTGTACCTTCTGGCCTCATCGGCCCCCTAACCCATGATAAACTCATAGCTCATGTACGGAAAAAGGCTGTTGCATAATTAGTACATTTGAGCGTATTTGTACATTTACAAATTTGGTATTTTTGGTATATATTTGGTGTATTTGTACATATACGTAGATTAGTCATGTGTAGAAAGTGTTGGTAATAAATGTAGGTATATATGCTTCCTTTTGTAGCTAGGAAAAGCATAGATTTGTCTCCAAATAAAGAGCTTGTGGAATTACAAATCACACACACTCACCACCTTCTTTCTTCCAGTGGCTAGAAACCCCCATCACAGTGTTTCATGCAGACAACTCGCAATGACGAGTGCAGGAGATGCCCTTCTAATTGGCTCAAACCTGAAAACATCCGAGGGTTTGCCGCAATAAGCAAACCAACATTTTTGCTGCAGCAATTTGCATAAACCTTCAGAGAACCCTTTGCAAACAGCCGACACTCTGGTGCTCTGGACTGCTTATAGAGTCTGCTTAGAGAGGTTTGTAAACCGTTGACAGAAAGATCGGACCCTCCAATGTTAACACTGGATGAAAAAACCAAGAGTCCGAAGTGATTTAGGTTCTCTGTTTGTGTGGACCAGAAACACACAAAAGAGGGTGTGGGTCTCAATGGTTCCTAGAGAAAAGTCAGTTCAGGGGCTCCCATTTTGTGAGATTCCACAAAGCCCAGCACATGGCTTACAGGCTGCACAGTGGGGAGAAGTGCAAATATGGCTTCTTTTTAAAAAATGCGGAGTCTTTTCCCAGCCCTCCTTCCCTCAGCCGAAAAGGAGGGTCATAAAGCTCTGCCTTTATTTGGGTAGAGGAAAATTGACAATTGAAGTAATTTCTCAGAATATTTCAGAATTGAACAAGCTCTGTTCAGTTCCACACATACAGACCAGTGTAAAGTGCTCTAGCTTGGGAGGGTCCAACAACGTGCTTGATTTTCCTGTATAATTAAAAATATTGTTTAATTATTCTTCAGTGCAGAAGGTGTTGCTATTTCACGACCAAACCTCTGTCCTCTGCTTCCCCAGTGTTTGCTGAATCCTCGAGCATCTGGTGGTGAACAGGGGAAGAGAGAAAACATTTTAATGGACCCTGGCTGCTGCTATGGTTACCTCCAGAAAAGTTGGAGCCCACTGACTTTTTCTAGAAAGAATATGACTTTTGCTGACACGTGGCAACAGAAGTACTTTAATCAAAAACATCCAAGGTCATCGGAGCTTTTTCAAGGGATACAAATGGCCTGCTCCAGAGGGTGCTGCGTGCTTCCTGCTTAAGTCCACGTCCACTTAGGTACTTACTGGGTGTGAGGATGTTAATAGAGAACTTTCAAATAGACATCCAATGCAAATGTTTATAAACGTATTACTAGAAATCCAAAGACAGTGTCCTTGAAAGGATGGGGGGTGAGAGGTTACCTCTTAACAGGCAGGTTCTAAAGCCTGATGGCCATGCCCATGCATTAATGATGAGGGGAGCCAGCCAAGGACATTTACTTTCATCTGGGGTTCACTGGGGCAGCTTCCATGAGAAGTGCAAAGGGAATGTGACTCCTGCCTTTGAAGAAGAAGGACTATTTTTTTTCAAGCCTGAAACTGGGGAGTTGCTTTTTTCCTAAACAAATGGAGCCCCTCTCCTCTTCAATGTTGCATTGACCAGGCTTTTCAGCGGACAAACATTTGGGGGGCAAGGGAAGAGGGGCTACAATTAATTCCATATAAATGAGAATTGCACTTAGGGGAGACTTAAACAAGGGGTTTCAGAGGGAATCCAAAAATATTGCCTTTCCTCTAACCCAGGACTGTTCAGGAAGATGTTTCTGCTGAGAAAAAGAATAGGCATTGGGGGTTCAAACTATTATTTTGGAGAAGTTGACAAGTACATAAAACCATGTCCAGCCTTTGAGCTGGTTGGCAATTCTACCGCAGAAACTGGAAGAAATGGGAGGGACCCCAATTTATGTAGGAGAGGGTCGGTGTGGGGAGAGCACATTTTCTTGGCCTGCAGAGCCCAGGTTTTCTGCGCAAGGTCAGACGGGCTGGCTTGCCTGGAGATGAGAGGGGCAAAAACCGAAAGTGCTTGTCTCCTCTTTCAGAGCGGCCTTTTGGTGAGGTAAGGGGAGGGGAAACCAAGTGAGGGGAGAGTTGGAGGGGTGACCGCCAGGATCACCTCCCCAAGTGAGCGCGGGGGGCAGCACACCGCACTCATTCTCCCTGTAACACAGCGCCCAATGAGCAGAGGTCTCAAGCCAAACCACCAAAAAAAAATAAAAAGAAAAGAATTCCTAGAAAAAGGAACCGTGAAGGCAAGAAAGGCAGAGAGAGCAGTGGAGAGGGACTTAGAGGAAGAAAGAGGAGAGGAGGGAGGGAGGGAGGGAGGAAGAGGAGGAGGAGGAGGAGGGGGAGGAAGGAGAGGAGAAAAACAGAAGAGGGAAGACGAGAGAGAAAGAGAGGAAAAACATGGCGCTTGCGAGCTGTATGTGCAAAATCCGCAAGGAATTGCAGTAAATTCCTTTTTGTTTGAAGAAAATTTACAACTTGGTAATAGACCTTTTTATGACCTATTTGCGGTCGTCATTGGCTGCGGCTGGTCATGTGCAGGCTCCGCTCGCCTTCACGGCCTTTTCCCTGATTTCCCAGGCGAATTTCCCCCCACATTCTGCCTTCCTAGAGCCTCACCCCCTCTTTTTCTAACCTTTGTCTCCGCAGAGGTGGGCTCCAGTCGCCGGCTGCGGGATTGCGGGGTCCGCGGCGGTCTCGGCTCCCGCCCGGCGCCCAACTTGGCCCCGCCGCTCCTTCGCCCCGGTCGCGCCGCTGCCGCCCCCGGAGCCGGTGGGGAGCCCGGCAGGCGGGAGAGCCCGGAAGGAATCCGGGGCGCCGAGGCCCCGGCCGGCGCCGACACCGCCCGCAGGGAGCAGCCGGCCTGCTCTGGGTGACCGAGCCGCGCGGTTCCGACGCGGCTCCTTCTCTAACATGAGCGGGTCCCTGCCGCGCAGAGCGCGCGTAGCCCGGCAGCGCCTAGTGGATTACAGCAGCCGCCCCGGCCGACCGCCGCCTCCAGCTCGGCACCTCCGGTAAGAGCCGTCCCCTCCCCGCGCCCCCAGCGCTGCCACTGAGAAGCTCGAGGCGCCCACCCGTTTGGGCAGCTCGGAGATCCCTGCCCGACCCCCTCCCCTTCCCCGGGACCTGGGAGTGGCTGCCTGCGCCCCCTGCCCCAGATCACTCCATCTCTGAGCGGGCGTCCCCTGGGGCCCTGGGTGGGGTCCAGCTGAGCTCAGAAGTCGAAGGGAAGCCCTATTTCCTCTGGAGATTATGGGAGGTGGATAGCGGCATAGATGGAGAGCCCCTCGATCCCCACCCTGGGAAGAGTGTGCAGATGCTTCCTGGATGTGTCAGCTTTGCTGGGGGTCACTAAAGGCACTCTGTAGTATAGAGCAGTGTTTTGCGGTTTGTCTGTGGTCAGAGGTACCTGGGAGGCTAACAGGTGTGTTTTGAGGGTTGGAGCTTGGGGGTGGGGTGGATTCTGTGTATCCAGGATGTGCTTGGTTTGTTAACCTAGGCTTTGACGAGTGATGCTAATTTCTAGGGTTGATGGTTTATTGGGCCTTGTATATGAGATGGAATTTTAAATATTAACTGCTTCTCTAGTTCTTAGATAATTTTTGTAACAATTCAAGAAAGGTTCCTCACACATCTAATAATCTGTCAGGTGCATTTGTATTATTCTATGCCACAAAATGGATGCATGTTTTGAGAGGTAGTAGTATCAGAAGATCTGGTGCAGGTCTTGGGGAAAAACCAAGAGACATTTCAGAAATTCGAAGCATGTCTAAGTTCAGACATCGCGTGTGTTTCTTATTTGCCGGATTGGGAAAAGAGTGGATATTTTGCTCTCTAAATGTACTGTCGTGGTGTGTGTGTGTGTGTTGCCTACGAATAAATATTATATAGCAACATTTCCAACTCTACTTCAAAATTACTGGACCAAAATATCTATGAGTCGAAAGAAAATTATTTGCAGAAAAAAATGCTATTTTCTCCCACGGATTTTGAACGGCACTTGAGGATGCAGTTCTCAAATCCTATTGCCTATTCTCTCGTGGACACGTTGTGAAATGTTAAAACCTTTGGGACAATCTGCCGCATTGCGCATGAGGTTGACCTGCGCGCGGCGGAGTATCGTTTTTTCAACCACCCAGAGGAAAACCCTAACATTTTAATGTTCTCCCAAATCTTCCAGTGTAACCGTGTTGGCCGTAAAAGCATTTCAGAACAATAAATGACATCTTTGTAGAAAGGTATTTTTACTAATTAACGACGGAATCATGCGAGTTTCAAAATGGAGGGCCACGATTAGTGGTCAGTTGACGTCTAGCAGAATTGTTGTGGATCGCTATGATCACTAACAAATTAGAAACTCAGTGATTTTTAAATCTGGAACGTCTGTATTCTGTAAATACTTCTCTATTACGGTACTGCTGAGATCATTCTTTCATATTGGTTTACAGCATTACCTACTGAAAATCAGGGCCCTGGTCAGGGGCTCACAAGGCCCTCCCCTGGCAACTCCAGAGCCTAAGGAGCCCCTAGGTTGCCTGAAAGCTCGGTGGGGGTGGGGATGAGTTGTGGCCATAATGGCCAAGCCCTTGTGTTCAGAGCTTCAGTCGCCTTTCCCTGGGTTCGATGGCTGAGCGCGCCCAAGTGACTGAGAACCTGGGCGGGCTGCAGGTCCGATTACGCAGCAGAGGGTGACGTCATGGGCAGATATGGAGGACTAGGGGGCTCTTTGTAAGTCCCGTGGTAGCATTAAGAGTTTAAATGGTCAATTGCATTAAGACCTTAAATGGTCAATTGCATCTAAGGGAATAAATAATCTGCAAATCACATTTGAACGCAGGCCATTTAGTCCAAGAGGAACTAGTTAACGCTTTTGCCACTGCCAGAAATGCCCCCACTGTCCCAGTTAACCCAATTTTTAAAAAATTAAACGAAACTAAAAAAAAACCACTTGGACCCTAGGACCTCACAAGTGGGAGAGTGTAACTCTCAGCGTCCTTGGGCCGAACCTCTATCCCTTTGTACATCAGGGAGCCGGTGGCACGTCCGGGCCTTAGTGTCTAAGGTCAGGCAGTGAGCTGGGCTTGCGCTCTCCGGGAGGACCAGAGAAAAGCTCGTTGTTATAAATGTGGTCAAGCACCAGGGCTGAAAACCAAACGTATTTTCCTGTCAGATGCTCCTCCAAATAAATATATTTCGCCAGAATTCTGTTTTCCGAGCTCGAGAAGCAGGGGAAGGAACAAAGACAGTATTTCACTCTGGACTGGCAGGCAGCTGTTAGAGGTATTTACGGCCTTGCCGCAGTGCGGCCGCCGGACAGGGCACGCGGGGGCACCGGAAGCTGGGGAGAAGCCACCAAGAACTCGGAATTCCTATTTAAGTCCAATTTAGGGCCACTTTTCCGGAATTGGTGTGAATAGATACCCTCTTTCTAGGAACTGGTCCCTTAGACTTCATAGTTGTGCAGACTGAGGGAGAAGTTGTGCTCTCTGAACGTAAGGTGGTTCTCCCCCACCCCGCCTTGATTAACGACTTGGGAGAAGGCGTGCACTAGATGTGAAACTGCTGATCCAAACGAAAACCTTGAGAGGGTTCACCGGCAACATGGCGATTTTGCTGGTTTGGCGCAACAGGGCTTGCAGATCAGGAAGGACGTTTGAGGCTTTTAACACAGGTTTTCCTGAAAAAGTATGTTTCCTGCCTCTATAAGATGGGGCGTCCAAGCGCTTCTGCAGGTAGGCGCAGAAGCAGTGCGTGGTGCCTCACACCGCCCAGCACTGCGCACAGCTACCGTACAGCTCAGTGCCCCGAAGCGCCTGCCTTGCCCGCTTGCCCAGCGTCCGGCGCATGTGCAATGAAATAGCCCAGCCTGGGGATCCAACCAGCAAAGCACGGAAGGGGGGAGGGGGCGAGTGGACTCAGAGCAGGAAGATATAACCCGATCTCTCCAACTCCTCCCTCAGGATTCGCCACTCATCTTTCCTTTATTCCAGCCTTCATTCTAAATATAGTCAAACATCTTGCCCTTGACTACGTTATTTTCAATCATCTTGACTCACCACCCCACCCCAATTTAAATCTGTACTTTAGAAACAGTCTGCAAATGCGAGCTAGTGGCCAAAAGGAAACCAAGTCTTCTTTCAAGGTGTTAAAATAAGCACTCACACATACATTTAACACCTTAAAAGAAGATGTATATATATATGTGTATGTGTGTGTGTGTGTATATATATATATCTGATCCTTGGGGAAGTGTATAGATTTTCTTCAGCCTGGTGTTTCTGCTTTGCGAAAAGGCCTTTCCTCTTGGCGCCTGTTCAAACCGCCAAACTTCAGGCCAATCCTTCAGCCGGACCATTCCCAGATCTTGTTACGCCAGCGCAGCACGTTCGAGGGCTCTGTGGGGACCACTGGCTCAGCAGAGAGCGGTCAAACAATAAATAAATAAACGGACAAACTGGAGGGCTTTTCCGCCCGGACTCGCCTAATTAATGGAAGATGCACGCTCCTGGGCCGCGAGCTTGTTGTCGGTGCTGCGGGGGGAGGCGGCCTCAGAGCCCTCTCAACTCCTTCCGACCGCCCCAGGGGACGGGAGGACCAGCTCGCAGCCTCCGGCGCGGGAAGACCTCCGCCCGCGCGAAGAAGCCCGGGCCTCGGGTTTCCGGGGCTGGCGCAGTCCCCCTGCTCTGTTGTCTGGCGCCTTGTCCAGGAGGAGGCGCTGTAGGACAAGCGTCCTGTGGGCTACGGAGGCGCGGGAGATGTCCCGGGCGCCAGCGGGCTGGGGGAGGGGAGGACACGTGACCCCGCCCCTCCGCCTCTGCCCCCGCCTCCGCCTGCTAGGAGAGTGTTTTCCGCCTGCGAGGAGAGTTGGCGGTGCTGCGCCTACACTCAGGGGCGGCTTCCCGAGCAGAGGCAGCCCAGAGTCCCGGGAGCCAGAAGGCAGGTTCGGGGGTGGCGGGCCACCTCAGTTCCTCTGCCTTCCCGGAGGGGGCGCGATTTTCGCGCGCTGGGCTCCTAAGAGCAGAAAGAGTTCGGGTCCGGTGGTGGGGCAAGCTGCGCCCAATCCCAACCAGCCCCCTCATTTGGGCTGCTGTTCTTGCCACTTTCCTTTCCCGTAATTCCTGGTACCTAGAACCGGCAGCCTTGAAAAGCCGAGCGTTCAGCCCCTCCTCCCTCAAGCTGACGGGCCTCGCCCTGGCTCACCTAGAACAAGGCCTGCGTCCTGGGGTGGGACTCCCTCGGGCCTCTCTCGAGGTTCTGAGATCCCGGGTGAATCCCACTGACTGTGCGGCTTGAGAACAACGCAGGTGCTCCTCTCTCCCCTTTTCCACACCACCCACACACTCTTCTTCCCCCATTGCGCCCATTTCAGGCCTTTGGTGGGCTCCATGGGGTATTGCATCAGCTGTGACACCCAACTTAAACGACTGGCTCAGATCCAAGCCCACTGTTCGTCGTTGCCTCCTGGCAGCACAGTCTTTTGCCTCCCTCTTTTCCCTACTTTAGGTCAGTGATTCTTAATGAAGGCCTGCATTCAAACCTCTTGTTTATAATGCAGGTTCCTGTGTTTCATGCCATACTTACTGAATCAGAATGTCCAGAACCTGCAGTTTGTAAACACTCTCCACCATGGCAGGATGTACGCTTATGTTTGAGAACTGGCCAAGGGTATCTCCTGGTTCTTTGGTCTCCAGAGGCCAAGTTCTCTCTACCATTCAGCAACAGCCATTCCCCTAGGTTTGGGGGCTCCCTCCTTAATTAGGTTTTCTAATGTCACTACCCCATAAGCTGAGTAGTTGCTCCCATATAGGGAAGGAGACATTGATCCCTTGCTAACTTGGAGATTTTTTTCAAAGAGGCGAGTAGGTTCTGGGTACAGACCTGCCTTCTTTCAAATCTTTATCACTTACCTGCTGTGTGACTTTAGGCAAGTAGGGCAAATTCTCTGGGCTTGTTTCCTCATTTAGAAAGTAGGGATAATAAGAATACCGTCAAATGTTGTTATGAGGATTTTTACTTACGTAGCACTACTATATGCCCAGCACTATTCTAACTACTTTACATACATTAACTCACCGATTAAGCACTTAAAAGTTTTTTTTTTTTTTGCACAAGCCAAACATTCAGTACCTGTTTCGACCACATATTGAATAGCAAGCATTCAATAGGAGTTCTTATCATCACTATCCTTTTTCTGTTCAGTAATCAGGCCTAGACTTTTAGAGCTGAAAGAGACTGGTTCACTCACCTAATCCTTGAATTGTACAGAGAAGACAGGATGAGGTTTGGTCACAGGAGAACATGGATCTGGGACTTTCCCTTTTGCTGTAGTGGGCCTCATAGGCCCCACTCCCTTGGGTCTCAGTGTCTGGCCCCTGCCTACAGGTAGACTTCAGGGCCAAACCTAGGAGGAAAGTGCCCCTGGCTCCTCAGTGGGCAGATGTCAGGTAAGGGAGGCTTCACACCCACACAGGCACATCTGTGACTCCTACAGAAGGCTCAGGCCTTACCACAGAGCAGGCCCTACTTTCCACCTTCTGGAGTCACCTTCTCCACCACCACCCATCAGTCGCACCCACTAGGCCAAGCATCCTCTTTTACAGCCCCAGGGCAAGTACCCTCTTTTCAGTCTCTTGAAAGCTGGGACAGGGTGGGAAAGCAAAAGGCCAGTGAGCAACAGCAAAGGAGGCAAGGAGTGCCCAACTCCCCCTTAATCTGCTTGTGTTCCAAGATCTGGGCTCCAGGACCGTGGCTGAGCCACAGCTCCAAACTTGGGCCACAGTGATGTCAAGGTGTGTCTTAAAGAGGCCTATGCCCCCCAAATCTCCATCAGCCCTTCCAATTTTTTAGATTATTTATATCTTTTAAAAATAATTATATGTATACTATTTCAGGCTATAACCCACACATATGCATGCACACACACACACACCCTGCAACCAGGTTCTACGCCTTAGTCCTGGCCTCCATGACTTCTGACTGTAGACTTTTTGTAAGAGGGCCTCCGCAGCCCTTGGTCAAGCTGCTTCTCTTGGCTTAACCAGGAGTCCACCTGGGTCAGATTTTCTGTCCAAACCCACCTAGTCTCTTCTGCTATCAACCATGTTGGGCAGAGTTTGGCCCATGAAACCGGGCAGTGCTGTAGCCACCCAGCCACCTCCATCTCCTGTGCCATCTACCCTCTATTCTTGGTTCTCAAAGGACTTAGGTGACCCCCCAGATCCTGCTTTTCTTGGGACTGCTGGAGCCTTATCCAATCTCTGGCCCTGCCGTCAGAGATCCTGCCCGAGAGCCTGTTCTTTTGGATGGCACATCTCACTGTTAGAGTGGTTCCCTCTGGGGTCACCTTTCCTTCCCAGAGGACACCAAGGCAGAGCTCCAATGAGCAGACTCCATTTAGGGGGGGAGGGGCGGGGGTAGCAGGAGAAGTGGTCCTCTTTCAGTGATGGGATATAATGCCAGGAATATGGAATTATATTTCTCTCCTGCTTGGGACTCCCTGTTCAGCCCTTTTCTGGCTCTACTGCCAGCCTGTGTCCCTAAGTGCCAGGCCTGGCAGTCTTTCTTTATCTGCCCCCAGCCTAGGGAGTTCATCCAAAGTTCCATCCCCTATCCTGGTTGTGCAGACAGTTTAAGGGAAGAGTTCAGTACCACTTCAGTACCACTTCTGGGCAAGAGGCCTCTTGAAAGTCAAGGTCAGGATATTCTTTCCTGGGCCACATAGCAAGGGCCCTTAGGGTGGGCAGAGAGTGGACCTCAATACATTTGGAGTGCAGCTGATGCCTCTTGGGGCCCCTTCAGTCTCTCCTTCTTCCTGGGAGCGGCTCTGGCATCTGGGTTCCTTCAGGGAACCCTAGCTCATGGAAGCTCTCTGAGCAGAAATTCCCAGGACTGGGTTTTTCCAGCCCAGTGAGGAAGGACAGTGTCTAGAGTCTCAATTTACCCAGAAACCAAATTCCTTACAGGTTTTTAAGAAGGCCCCCACCCCACCTCTTCTCCCCGACCTCTTCTTCAGGACTGTTACCACCACCATTGAAAGTCCTTGGAAAAACCCCAACAAATTGGCCCAAAGTAGTCTTCTGTTCTCCCTGGTGCTTAGCCTTCTTACTAGACAGAGTTTGCTCTTCCCCATCTGCACTCTGTCATTCATCTACAGAAGCCCAGCATTGAGGGCAGGGGCCAAGGAAGATTGGAGGGAGGTAGACACTTTCTCCTTTAATCATGTCGCCTGGCTGTCCTAAGACTAGAAAGTAATTGAAGTTGTCTGCCTCAGTGTCTTCCTTTCTTTTCTCCTTTTCCCTTACGCATAGCTAGTTACTTTGCTGTTAGTATCTAAATGTACAGAGTAGGCTATATAGTTTTATTCTTACGAAAGCCACTGTGAATACTGCAGGCAAGTCCTAGTTACCATCCTTTATCACCATTCATTCAAAAAATATCTACTGAGCCCTGAGTAGGTGTCAGACATTGTTTCAAACACCATTCTCTCAGCCTGGTCTTCTCTTTACATGGCCCCTCCCCCATAAAAAGCTCATAACAATTGCCTAGAATGTCATAGGTCCTTTGATTCATCCTCTTTTATTAACTTAAGGAAAAATAAAGAAGGCTTTTCCCAGCCCCTCAAACTTTTGTTATTTTTTACAGTGGATTAAGGGGGGCTTGTTTTGAAGCTGCTCACCTAGTGCTAATAGAGTCAGAAAACGTTTTTTTTAAAGGATTGATCTTTACTCATATTTTAAAAACAGATGATACCAACTGTAAAAGAAAAAGGTACTTCTAAGTGGCTAATGGCATGGGGAGGGAAGAAGTAGATGCCATACAGTCTGGGCTAATAGCCCCCTGCTTTCTAGCCAGTGAAAGTGAAATCAAGAAATGGGTTTAGAAATGCACAGAGAATGGGTGGAAATTAGGATGCAAAGAGATTTTTGTGGAAAGGAGTCTCTTTCAAGGGCTTAATGGGTTTGCTGATGAGAACTTTTACAACTGAATTTGATTTAGAAATCATAGACGTATATGTGCTCTACAAAGCTACACAGAACACCCATTCTTTTAATCGGAATAGTAAAAATCATACGTTTTCACACTGTTTGGTAGCAACTCTGCCAGGCTATGGAAGGATGTTGGGTGTCAATTCTCTTTTCACTCACAGCCCTTGGTGGGAGCGGGGGGTGTCTTCCCCACCCGCGCCTACCTCAGGCATAGCGTGGCACATTCTACCCCATGGATCAGTGCTCGGGCCCAAGCTCCTTCTCTTGGCTTTCACAGCAGGAGAGCCCGCTGCCTCCCCCTCTCTTAGGCTCTCCCTCTGGTGCTGGTGGAAGGGTAAGGGTGGGGGAGAGAGAGAATCCCACCCAGGTTTGGACCCCTAAGCCCTGTGGTTGGGACACTGTGGGACTGGGGACATCTGACTTCCTGGGCTTGGGTTCCTTGAGAGCCTCATTTACTTCCTCACACCCTGTCCCCTTCACACCAGGGCTGTTTTTATTGTTTTATAACCTTCTTTAGAGTTTCAGTCGCCAAAGATGCCGCCGATGGGGCTATTCTCCACTTTCTCACTTTACCAAACCCCAAGTCTTGCTGTTTTAAGCAGTTTGGTCACTTGCAAAGGCTTCCCTTCCAGATCTAAGCAAATTATAGAAACCCCTAGGCATGTGGCTACCTTCAACTTTCGCTGAGCTCATTCGCAACAATACAGAGCCAAGTGTTAACTCCAGCTGCCCCCCCACCCCCAAGCCCACCCAGCATCTCCCCAACCACCCTTTTCTTATCGAAGCGAAAACAAAATCTCAAATAACTTCTGGTATAAGCAAGTAAGAAGTGGCCTTTGGCTTTCCTCTTTATTTACCACATCCAAAGCTAAAAAATGATTGAAATAAAGGAGTGGATGGTACTCACAGCGGATGCAGCCAAAGAATCATAAGACATGCCCATCAACCAGCCTTTTCCAAATAGCACTATCTCGCAGTTTCAATAGACATCCCTGAAAAGATGCTATTTGAAAAGCCTGGGGTATTGATATGAATATGACTCCCCCCTTGCATCCTAGATATTTGGAACTATTTAAATGTGAGGGAACAGTTGCAGTGAACCTTTATTTAGTGAATAAAAGTTTAAAGCGGAAGGTTATTTATGGTTCTGCCAGAGATGGAACCTGAGTGGCTATTTACGAACACGTGATCCCAATAAACTTTGTTTTATGGCTTGAGAGTTGACAAGCCAAAATATAATTCCCACCATAAATTAGGTTAAGAGCATACAAGTGCAGATGCTTGGTTCCTGAAGCAGCAATAGAAAAGTGAGAGGCTCCAGCTAGCGCCGGGCGCAGGAGACAGGTCTGCTCCCAGCTCCCCTGCCCACTAGGAGAGAAAACCAGTAAGTCACTTATTACTTTTTCCAGGACAACTCCAGGGGTGGGGGATTTCTCTGCCCCATCTTTTCCACCTGGTGTGGGGAGAAGTCCCCTGGAAGTTAATTTTAATTTTAGCTTAAACCTAGATCAAGAAATAGGATGGAAATCCTGGTTTTCTCCTCTCCCTTCTAGACATAGAAAGTTAGGAATTGAGGGCTCCCACCTCACAAGAGGGACATTCTGTCTCTCTCCTCCTCATAATGGGGCATCTGCTTCTGAAGTGGAATCAAACGGGTAGTCTAGGTGGACAGAGAGAAAGGATAAGGATGGAGATGGCTTTGCCTTTGTGATTTCTCAGAGAGGACTGCCATCCCAGAATAAAACTAGAGGAGACTGAAAACTTAAAGCTGGACACCAGCCCCTGTGAGGATCACTGCTTTGTAAGATTACTTTGTGGGTCCTCCAGAAAAAATGCTGACGAAATGATGTCATATCCATAGAGCTGGATAAGAGTCTAAAGCATTGCCATTTACCTTTAAACCCATCGGTTTTCCTCTTCCTTGATTATCATTTGGGTCCTCATTTCCCTTGGAAATTGCTCTTTGTTTTGAATTAGAGCAGAAGTGGGAAGGCAAGTCCTAGCCTTGTCTGGTACTTCTTTGGGAAGGAAAAGACAGTTTTAGGGGAGCGCTGGTTGGAGCTGGGGAATTTGAAACCAATCTGAAATTGGAAAAGGGGTCTGAGTTGCTCCTAGCGCGAGACAGACGGGGAGCTGGGGCAGGGGACAGATGCAGCGACTAACCCCCTCCCCAGTGGACCTGCGCCCACCCCGCCGATTGTGCAGAAGAAAACACACAAAGGCCCGTTTTCTCCTCGCTTCCCGTTTTCCCACGGGGGAAACCCTGTTACAGACAGCCTGAGTCGGGCCAAGCAAAAAGTAAGGTTTTGCTCAAGGGGTGCATAGAGTGGGGGAGGTGATGGGGGCCATACTCTCCTACCTCGTGGGTCTGCCCTTGAGCACTGCAGTCTCCCGCTCCGCGCGCGGAGAACTTGGCGCAGTTCCTGGGGGCGGGCATCCGAAGCAGGAGGGAGGTCTGGGTATTGGCGGGGTGTCAGGGCCTTGTCATTTTTCTGTGTATCATCTATCTTTATTATCCTGTGGAATTTAAGTGACCCCCGTTTTCATTGCAACAGGTTCGGGACCGTGAGAAACCGCCGCTGTAAGTACCTTCCCGTTTCTTCCGAATCGAGAAGGGGCGGTATTGATAACTGGGGTGGTAGGGGCGAAGGGCCGCGCCAGAGGAGTGGGCGGGTGGAAGAGCAGTCCTGCCTCCCCAGGCCTTACTGTGAGAGGGGAGCTCGAGCTGGAGGTGGAGGATCTAAGTTGGACTCTTGGAAAAATTTTCTGGGGCCTGGTTTACAGTCACCTAAAGTAAGGGAACGGGCCGCGGCCTCTCGCCCTTGTCTCCTTGGACCTCCCTGGACTTTCCCGGCCTTCCCAGACCTCCCCAGCTCGCACAGGTGCAGCTCCGCCGCAGCGAACGCGTCTGTGAAGAGCTTGCAGCTAATTAGCAGCCCGCCCTATTAACAAGTCGCGGCGAGCATCGCTTTCTGCTCGAATCAACCTGCTGAACACCCAGGCAGCGCGATCCCCCTTTGCCGCCCAACCCAGCTCAACCCGGTTCAGCCTGGCCCAACCTTCTCTAGTTTTTTGTAAAAAGAAAACAAACAAACAAACAAAAAACCCGCAACCCTCTGTGGCTGCGGGTGTGTGGGGTTGGCCGGCTTCCGGGAAGGGCTGCGAATTCTGAGCTTTACGTGGAAGTCCCTCCTCCCCCCTCCCTAGGCCCCAGCCCCAGCCGCGGCGGTTTAGGCCCTGGGTTGGGGAACTGCGGCCGAGCGAGGAGGGAGGGATACGGCCCTTCTAGTCCACCTCTGCTTCTCTATAACTGCAATTTGAGAATTTCTGCGCCTGAGCCGCTAGCGTTGCAGGCAGACGTGGCGGGGGAGGGGTGCGGGGGGGCAGAGATTCTTGGGGTCTTGGGCTTGGAAGTTTGGATCTTTCTGAGTTGCATATGCCGCAGAAGACAGGTACATTTCTGAGGAGGCCTGTGAAGTCTCCAGGAAGGCTCTCTCATTAAGATGATGGTAGTGGGGAGAGAATCAAGGAAAGACCAGGGGCCCCTCCCTCATGCAAAACGGAGCTGATTTTATTTTCATAGGAGATGGAATGTGCGAAGATGTTAGGAACCAGGCACCCTCCCTCCCTGGTAAGACATCCTCTCTCTAGGGTCCGGGAAGCTAAGGCTTGGCTCTGGGCCAGGTTTCTGCCCTCCAGGCTGGGCAGCCTAATCGACTCGCTGGGGGCTGTGCCAACCCCCCAGGAGTGGAGGTTCCGCCCAGTACATAGTTCACCTCTATGAATCAGGCTGTCTCAAGTGAAACAGGGCTCAGGGCTCCAGGCTGGAAAATCCGGTGTCCCCAGGAACTCCTGGTCTTGCCTTCTTCCTGAAGCTGCCCTGGCTCTGGGTGCTTATCTCTGTGGATGCTCCTTGCTTGCAAACCCACGATCAGCACCCTGTAGCTGAACACAGCACAAAAAGCCGGAGACATCAAAAGCATTTGTATGGGCAGTTGGGCGGGAGGTGAATATTTAACGCTTTTGTTCATCAATAACTCATTGGCTTTGACCTGTCTGAACAAGTTGAGCAATAAGGTGAAATGCAGGTCACAGCGTCTAACAAATATGAAAATGTGTATGTACCCTCACCTGGTTCCCCACCTGTCCCAGCAGCCTCCTCCAATTTGTCTGGATAAAGCCTAGGCCCAAGGTCCCCAGGAAGGCAGGTGTGTGGGAGCTCTTGGCATTAGAGGAAGTTGGGGGGAGCCCCCCTGGGACAAGGGGGCTGGGTGTGGGGCAGCCTCAGAGCTCTTGTTAGAATTGGCACCCAGGATATCCCTACAAAATAGCCAAAGCACTGGACCCAGAGGATGGCGGTAGGGGAGTGAGCAGGGAGTGTGCACAGTGCAGAGTAGGAGAAGCCAGCCAATTTTGCCAGGCAGAGGGGGGCTCCACCGCACCAGGCCCAGGTTGGGGCTTGAAAATAATTTTTGAATCATGAGGGTAAAATCAAAACAATCAAAAAAATTTAAACACCTCTAGCCTACAGTCAGGGATCCAAAAGCCCCACCCAAGCCCGGGCATCCCTCTGCCTCTGAAACCCATTCGGGCCCTGAGTGCTCTTGGTGCCCTGAAGCGAGGGGTGAGCCCTGGACTGCGCTGGGGCGGGCACAACTCGTGAACTTTTGTACTCTTGTGTGCTGCTGTCGGCAAAGCAAAAATAATGAAACTTTGTGATATGTTTGTAAATGATTTCGAGTGACCCCTTGCCCTGCCCTTCACCATTAGTGCGCCGGCCCCAGCCCAGGGCAGCTCGGTGCCTGCAAGCGGCGCCTGCCTCGGGGTCTGCAGCAGCAGCCGGACGGAGAGGCCAGCCGGGCTCAGGGCCCTGGAAGGTAAATGCGCGACTTCTTGGAGAACTAGCTTTGTCAGCCAACCTGGCTTGCCCTGACAGTGGGCAGAAGAATGAGCAGAGGATATTCCCTCTTGCCTCTTTTTCTTCTGCCATTGAGGGCATTTGCTCCTTTCTGGAAAATACCACTTGCTAAGGGAGTGGGGGTTATGTGGATCCGGAGAGGGGGGTAATAAAGCCGCCATTTCTGGGATGGATTATTTTTCTTCTTTTCTTTCTTTCTTAAGAAGACTGTCCTGACTCCTTGGCTGCTTGGTAACCCCGGCCCTGGTACAAGGATGGGGAACTCGTTGCTGCAAATTGCCACCAGGCGCTTCAGGCTACCTGAACCATCTCTGAAAGGCAGGGTGGCCGCGTTGGGCTGGTGGCGGCTCCGAGGAAGAGGCGGGGGCTGGCAACGGTCTGGGTACTCGCTCTGGGTGGAACCCGGAGGTAGTAACGTTGTCTATATATACCCTGTAGAACCGAATTTGTGTGGTATCCACGTAGTCACAGATTCGATTCTAGGGGAATATATGGTCGATGCAAAAACTTCACATTTCTCCGCAATAGCCAGAATTAGAACTGGAGGCCAGAGGCAGCCGGCGGGTCAGTCGCCTCTTTCTGTTTTATTACCTTGGACTCCAGGTGGATCGTCTGAGCCTGGTGACATAGAGCAGCCTTTTCCTGGAGAAGCTCCTCACCTTTAAACAGGGCCCCCTGTGTAAAACCCTAATTGGTTGCGTGAATGCAGGGCCAGAGGGTTAGGTTTGGGGGCACTGGGGAGCAAGGTGGGAGTCCAGGTCACCCCAGCCCCAGGTCTGCCCTCCAGGGGCATAAAGTTGGAGGGTGCTCAATGAAGGGCCTCATTGGCCGTTACTGCCATGTGAGAAGAAGGTGAGCTGGGCAGAAGGAGTTTAGGGTCCTTTGGGGTCCATTTGGGTGAGCTGGGGGTGCCCTCACCACCTTCCTGGGCTACCCTTCAGCTGCCCTGGCTAGAGCAGCACGGGGGCTTCTTGCCATACCAGCAAGGGCCAAGATTTGGCTGGAAACAGCCCGGCCTCGAAGAAAGCTTGGCAGTTACTCATTGCCTAATTTGATTCAGGCCAGCCAGATTGTAGTAACTTTTGGGTGACCCTGATGAAGACAAAGCCGGGATTCGGCCTTTGTATGGCAGAGTCCCCGCTCCGCAGGCTGGGCGGGCGGGAGTCCTGCCTGCCTGGGGTTCTCTGCCCAACTCAGAAGCCACCTCTTCCGCCCACTTTTTGATGCCATGCACCCTGACAGATATGAGGATTCATTCCCGCTTGAACTGTGCCCATTTTGGGGGGCTGATTACAGGCGGGGTGAGTGGCGGGGGCACTGGAGGTTAGCAAAGTCAGTGGCAGACAAAAGCTGGGGTTACCTGTGGGGAATGAGGATGCTGGGATTAGAACTACTTTAACATCTGGCGGGGGCCCTCAAATGTGCCACGGCAAGTCACTTGATTACACGTATGTTATTTAGTTAAATTTGTGAAAATTATGAGATGCTCACCAACCCGGTGATAAACTCACTCCCTCGCTATTGGCTGGTCTGGTCACATGGCCGCCAACTTTATTCAGTTGACAGCAAGTAGGAGGGCCCTATGGAAGGAGAAAAAAAGACAACACGAGAAAAATTAGTATTTTCTACCTTCTGAAATTAATGGCCATGAGTTCGTATATGGTGAACTCCAAGTATGTGGACCCCAAGTTTCCTCCGTGCGAGGAATATTTGCAGGGTGGCTACCTAGGCGAGCAGGGCGCTGACTACTACGGCGGCGGCGCGCAGGGGGCCGACTTCCAGCCCCCGGGGCTCTACCCACGGCCCGACTTCGGTGAGCAGACCTTCGGAGGCGGCGGCCCCGGGCCTGGCTCGGCACTGCCCACGCGGGGTCACGGGCAAGAACCCGGCGGCCCCAGCGGCCACTACGGTGCCCCGGGAGAGCCGTGCCCCGCGCCCCCGCCCCTGCCCGGCTCCCGGGCCTGCAGCCAGCCGGGCGGCCCCAAGCAGCCGCCCCCTGGGACGGCCCTCAAGCAGCCGGCCGTGGTCTACCCGTGGATGAAGAAGGTGCACGTGAATTCCGGTAAGGCACGGGCCCAGGACCTCTCAGTCTCCACCCCAGCCCGGCGGCCTGGGCCCCGCGAGGGGGTGCGAGTGGGTGGGGGCGTGTGGGGCTTCAATGGGCGCCGCAATTACTCTCTCCATAAATTTTTATAGCCGAGGGAGCAGGCCGGGACCATGTGGCTGGCTGCTTGGCTCTGGGCGCAAAAGGGGGTGGAGATGGGGGTGGGGTGGGGGAGGACTCCATTTTCAGAGCGGAGGGAACGCGGTGGAAGAGGGGATTTCCAAAATGCCTGGGAATGCTGGAGCGGGAGGTGGGCTGGGGAGATGGGGCACGTTTGGGGATCCCCGCCCGAGAGCCCAGGAGAGCAGGTGGGTCCGAGGGGTTGGGTGGGAGTGAGCGTGTGCGCCTGGGAGGGCGGGCGAGAGGCAGGGAGTGGGCCAGGAGCGCGCCGGGAGGGCCCGGGCCTCGGGGCGCGCCAGGAAGTGAGCGGCTGTGGCCTAATCCGAGGCCGGGCGCTGACCTGACTGTGCGGTCTGCTTGTCTCGCAGTGAACCCCAACTACACCGGCGGGGAGCCCAAGAGGTCCCGGACGGCCTACACCCGGCAGCAAGTCCTAGAACTGGAAAAGGAATTTCATTTTAACAGGTATCTGACGCGGCGCCGTCGGATTGAAATCGCTCACACCCTGTGTCTTTCCGAGCGCCAGATCAAGATCTGGTTCCAGAACCGGAGGATGAAGTGGAAAAAAGATCACAAGCTGCCCAACACGAAAGGCAGGTCCTCGTCGTCGTCGTCTTCATCCTCCTCCTCCTCTTGCTCCTCCTCAGCTGCCCCTGGCCAGCATTTGCAGCCGCTGGCCAAGGACCACCACACGGACCTGACGACCTTATAGAAGTGGGGACCCTGGGCCCATCCCTCCCTGAGCTCCCGGCTGAGCCGAAGCTGTGGGGGCAGGCCGGGCCTGCTGTCACCTCCCTGGGCTCTAAGGTACTGTAGGGTGGACCTGGGACAGGCAGGCCTAACCTCGGACTAGGTTAGCACCCTGCCCGAGGGTAGCCCCCTCCCTGGAGCGGGGATGGGGGTCGGGGGGGTGGGATTCTCTCTCTAAGTATATTATCAAATGGCAGGAGCTACTGGGAACATAAAACCTTGGCGAGTCATTAAACTCCTGAAAATCTCCGCTGTTGGATTTTGAATTTGCAAATGAAGGTTGGATGCTTTATCCCAGTGTGAATTTGAACATCCTCCCCGCCCCCCCCACCCCTCCAGGGATCTTTGTGGTTTCATAATGTGGGCGTGTTGAATCAGAAGGCTGGCCACCCTTGCGCTAGGTGCTTTCAGTGGAAGCAGGAGGGCTGGGCCAGGATTTCTGAACTTTCTGGGTTGTCTGTATAATTTCCAGTGTGAAAAAAAAATTTTTTTTGCTCCCAGTGGCCCCATGCCCAAAGAAATGAGTCTAAGAAGGAAGTGCAAACGGGTTGTTGTATGTTTAGATTATATTTGCTTAAGTATTTATTTGTTGGGGAATTGGGGTGCAGAAATAACTGACATCTTATTGCCAAAAAACTTACCATGGTGAAAGGGGCTGGGTTTCAGGGAGCAGAATCAAGAGATGCGTGGACTTACTTCTGGCTGTAACCGGCATTTTGAACTCCACCCCCTCCCCACTCCCCGGAAATGTGTGTAGGGGGCCCTTAACCCTTCTAGAGGGAAGCAAAGGATCCACTCAAAGTTGAGTTCCTGAAAATATATTTCCACATGTGCTTTTCTCAGCACTTGTGCTTACAACCAGTTCTGGGTGATTAAAGGAAAGGGAAAAAAGAAAGAAACAAATGGTCCAACATTTTCCTTCTGGGGAAAGAAAACAAAACCTCTGTGTTCTGGGTCATTAGATAATGACTGAATTTTCTGTTCCAACTGGATTCCAAATGTCCCCAAATACCCCATATAGCAGTATTTTATAAGCATTGGTGTATGGCCTGCCTATATGAAAGAGGGAATGTGCATTGGGGAGAAAGTGGGAAGGTGAGGAAGTCTTGCTGTAAAAAATGAAAGAAAAACTAATTGAATCTAGAAGTCCACAAAAGTTGGTCTTAGGGTTTTTTCCCTAAGTTTTAATTTTTTAAAAAAGAAATCTAAGGAAGTTTTCCTCAACCCATTAATTAGCAGAATTTGTGAAAGTATAAAAGTTTTCAGGCCCTCTCCTCTCCCTTGCCTTGAGAATAGTGGTTTAAAAACAATCGCTCTCAAACAACAGGAGAGATGTTCTTTAGTCATTTTTCTTATGCCTTGCCTGGGAAGGGTTCAAAGCTCACTTTTCTAAAATGTTGACCCTTAAGGATAAGGGAAAGAGTCAAAGGTAATGGCCAGAGTTCATAGACTCAAATGAAACAAGGCTTCAGAAATTTAAACCGCAAAGCCTCGGGCTCCAAAAAGAAACCCCTGGTTGTAGCTACCGAAAAGTCACAAAAGTGGGGAGGGAGAGGGGGTGAGCTTGAAAAGGAGATTCAGAATTGGGGCTATTTTTTCAGTGCTTGAGAACACTTTAGAAGATTTCAGAGGTAATTTTTAAAATATATTTAAGTGTAGGGGGAAAAAGACTTTCTCTACAGGCATGTTCTTTGGTTCTGTGTCTCCTGAGAGCTGAGGGCAGGTATTCACTGGAGTCCCTAGGCTGAAATTCCACTTCTCTAAAGTGTCTTCCAAGCCTTGCTCTTTTGTATTAGACCCTAGGGACAGCTCTTTGTTCCTCCTTGGGGTGAGCCTGGCTCTCAGACTTGCACATGGCAATACTTGAATATCGCCACGTCGGGATATTAAAGATGGATATTCCTGCATTATTCGCATCATTGTTTCTATGACAAAAAGCACAGAGTTCATACATAGTCAAGACGTCTTTTTTCTGATGCCCTCACGTTGAGAAGCTGAAAAGGTATTTTACTGAAGTTCGGCTAAATTACAGAATCAGGTTCATCCAGAGGACAAATTTTCTATTCGATTAGCTGTATTTCAGCCAGGAGGACTGACCTCTAAACCCTTAACCTTTTGGACTCTAACTACCCTTCTCTTCTTTTTTTCCCCCTCGAACATGGAGAGCAGTCTTTGGATGTAGGATTTGAAAAGGGCCGCTATCCTTAGGCAAGTTGGAAAGTTGCTCAGATTCTTTCCTAAAACCCGAGTCTGTGAATACATTGAACCTTCTCCTTGGGAGGGGGTAGTATATATTTTCACAACATCCAACTACATATGTATTGCAAAGATTATTGTATAGATTTCCCCCTTCCCAGAAGTTCAGGTTACTCACTCCAGCTTCAGACCAAATGCCAAACTACTTAACTGCCTTCACCCCTGCCCCAGAGGAAAGCCAAGAGGCATGTTTTGATGAAGAAAACCCAAGGTTCTTCTTAAAAATAGCCCCACTACTTTGGAAAGTAACTTAATCAGAGAAACAACTTGTTTGTTTATAAGTCTCACTTCTCCTTCTCCTCTTCTAGGGATTGTCTTTTGAAATGTTAATGGAGCCTGGATGGCCCAGAGGGCGGCCCTCAACCCTGAGGTCCCAATCGGACCCCAGCGTCCATTTGGGCCCACAGGAGTGGGGCAGGGAAGAAGCAGGGCCCCCCAGTCACCTAGGGCAGGGAAGGAAATGAGTTTCCATCTGGGAACGTACTCTGGAGAAACCTAGATGTAGGAAGCCTCAGTGCCCATTTGCTTTTATTTGTTTCCAGTTTGTTCCCCCAAATATGAGCCAGAAGTGTTTGTTTTGAGTTTTTTCAATGGTATGTTGGGGTCGTGACTGGGGGGAGTGAAGTGTTTGGCGAGGACATTGCTCCTCAGACTCCCATCTCACTTTGTCCATTGCAGCCTTTTGTTGGGCGATGACATTGTCAAGTCAGCCCCATGGTGTCTGTTCACACAAGATGCTTTTTTAATAGAATTGACCAATGTTCTGCTGCCACTGATTAAAGTATTATTTATACTAATTGTTGCCTGTAGTTTTGATGTAATTCATTGATCTATATTTGAAATAATAAAAGGTGTAGCGAAATCTCCCTCCTGTTTGGCGCCTCCACAGAAGCATTCTTCATTAGGTCTTCTAAAAGCTAACATCCAATATAAACAATTTATTATTTTCTGTAATGTGCCTGATGTGTGAAGGTTAAACTGTGTAAGGCTTAGCAGTTCTACCATTTTCTCCCTCCCCCATACCTAACACTCCCAATTTGGCCATCATATGTTGTGAGAATTGGGAAGCCTAAGGCTGGATTCAGGCTGCAGCGGGGTGGACATTATTTTTTGAAAGGAAAATAAGTACCTTCCCGGGCTAAAAGGAGGCTCCAGTTTGGCTCTCAGCATGGCCCGGATCAGCCCCACGCCCCCTCGGTCTCTCTTTGTGACATGGTGGGTGAGAGAGATCTCCTGGACCCCCAACTCTGAGGGCGTGTCTGGTGCTGGGTTCTGGGCCAACCTGGGGCTGGCGGGTGGCTGCTCGGATCTCACCCCTCTGGCCTCCAATCTTGGGCTCCTTCTACTTCTTCTGTGCTGTTCAGCCCCACCGGGGCCTCCAGCACCTGCCCCTCCTCCCCCGAGTGCCCCCTCCGCCCTCCAGACCACAATAAACACTCCCCACTATAAAAAGTGGCGTGTGCTGTTTTTTTCACGAGGGCTTTTCTCGTCTTGGCTTCGCCTTGAAGAGGGGGCCAAGACAGGAGTCCCAAAATAGATGGGAGGGGGCCTTACTCGCGACAGGAAATGAGCAGAATGCATAAAATCAGACATGTGTCCTTAATATATGGAAGGGCTCGCCTCAGACGCGTGGACATGTGTATTTATAAGTGCGCAGACAGAAGTTTAAATATTCAGACACATTTTATGATTGTTCTCTGCCCGTCTTCTGCTTAATGGCTCCTCCTGTGCCCACCAATACATCAGTACGGTTGTGTGTATTGAATCGCGGGCAGGGATGAGGAGGAAGCGAGTGCACAGCCGAGCCCGCCGGAGTACAGTACAGTAAATCGGGACCCTCGGCAGACTGCGCTTCCCGCGCGCCCGCCATGTTGGGGAGCCCTCCCTGCCCCCCGCGCCGGGCTGGGCGGCCGGGGCTCGCCGCCAGCCGGGGGAGGGCCTTTCATAACCCGGAGAATTTTCAAAGTGCGAGGAAGATGATAAGAATAGATTTCTACAAGTCCCGACCACGTGATTGGTGAAATAATTAATTCAGCACGTCCCTTAAGAAACACGGAGTCGTCATTAATCTGCCACGCAAAGGGCTCTCTCCGACTTGGAAAGTGCAGGGATCCCAAGAATATCACCCGCCGAGGGGGGCCGTGCGGCGCCCCCAGCCCTCCACCCTCGGCCCCAGGCGGCGGGCGCGGGAGCGCGGCCGGCAGGTAAATATTTTCGCGACTTTTATTTATTCTGATTTAAATCCTTAATGAACTTAGCTGTCAGGCCACTGACAAATAGTTCCCTTTGCTTCCTGATTTGGAACCGTGCGCCGGCGAGAAGTTGTTAGTGGCTTGGATGGTGACCTTTGGTTCAGCAAAGCTTTGCACTTATGAAAAATTACTGAGAGCCGCCGAGTGTGTGTGTGTGTGTGTGTGTGTGTGTGTGTGTGAGAGAGAGAGAGAGAGAGAGAGGGTGTGTGAGGGTGTGCGGGGGGCGAGGGGCGAGGGTGCGCGCGGGCTGCTCAGAGGCGACAGGAGTAGTAAAAACCCGCCCGGCTGGGGGACGCGCCTGGCGCACGCGGGCCGAGGTTGCTCGGTCGCCTGTGTCTACCGGGAACAATGGTCGCTGTCACGGCATCTGCTGCCTATTCTTAAACCGGTGAGAAAAGGCCTCGGCCCTCTTTTCAAGCGAGGGTCGTAAATTTTTCTTTGCGTCATAATGGAAGGCTATAAAATCGAGTTGAAATTTTACCCCAGGCAGGTTTCAACCAACAGATAATGATTTCCGAGTTGCTTCTCCCACTACCCACCCACGCACCCACGCTCTGCTGCTTCTGTCACCCCAGCAAGGAGTTTGCCCCCCTTCCCCTCGATTTTTGTATCTTTAATTTGGGGAGAAGATCTAAAATAAAGGCAGGGAGAAGTCTCCGCCGCCCGAGGAATGGGAGACCCTGGGGTGAGGGGAAGAAGCCTCGGGGGAAGGGAAACGGGGTTGGGGGGGAAGAGGCTAGGGTGAGAGGCAGGAGCTGTCTCTCCCGCTGGCTCCAGTTTCAGCCTTTTTTCTCGTGCACTCCAAGGAGCTGCGAGGTCCCACGGACCACTCCACTCCCACCCCCTTACCCCACCCCCAGCTTGCCGGAGATCTGTGCTGGGGGCAGCAGTGGGCATTCTCCTCCAGCTCGCCACTCCGGCCCTGATGCCGGGGAGGAGGGCCTCTCTTTTTTTGCCTCCTTCCCTCTAGTTGGCTTTGAGGATGACATCGGCGAGCTGGGGGCTGTCTGCGTGTGGTGGTGGTTTTGGGATTGTGTGTGTTTTGATTTCTTTTTTGGTGTGTGTATATTTCCTCGTCAGGACAGAGACAAAGTTTCCTCCGTTGTGAATTATACATTCAAACAATAACACATTAATTCAATTATTCAAAGATGACAAATGTTTATGTGCTTTGCAAGTGACTCTGGCGCAGATTCTGGGCGCTTTCTCTGAGCTGCTTGCGTTTTTTTCTCAATGAGAATTGGCTGCCCTCCCACCCCCCAACCCCACCCACCCACCCACCCCGACATCCCCTGGTAGGCCCAGAGAGGAACCCACAAAAAACCTCCTCAGCCCCGCCGCCAGCCCGGCAGCCAACAGCCTCCCAAGGCCCGGGCTTGGCGGGCACCGGCCCGGGCTATTTTATCAGTGTGACAATTGCCTGGGTTGGTGTGATAAATCATCGTAAGTAATTCCTGAAAGGGTGCGAGGCTGTTGGGGGCCGGGCGAGGACTGTAAATCTTTCCGGTTTATTGCTCTATGAACATATGCTCCGATTGAAGAAGGCTCAGATCCTTTCCTGGAGACAAATTCCCGCAAAGCAGCCCCCCTCTTTGGCTGGAGATTAACACTTACTGCGGGCCGGCTGCTCGGCCCCTGGCGGGAGGCTAGGGGGCGGGGTCCTCCGGGTGAGGGTGGACTGGGGGCACCCACGGTCTGACTCCAAGAGGCGCCCCGAGTGGGCCTCCAGCCAGGCCCGGCCGGGTGAACAAAGGAGGGGCTCGCTGATAGGTCTGGGGGCTCGAGCCTGTGACCTGTTCTCCGGGACTTGCCCGTGCTTCTGGAGTGGGAATGCGGAGGATCTTACCCCCTTCTCCCTGGCTCTTCCGCGGCTGCCGGGCACATTCGCCTTCGCCTGTCCGAGACCTTGCAAGTGGCGACAGGGCATCTGCTCCGTGCCCGATGCCGCTAAGAAGCAGAGCTGGCTATGAAAGCGAGACTTCGGGGATGGAATGGACACCCCCAGATGGTGCGGGATTCCGGGGTGCGGGCCGAGCTGGGGTAGTGCCGTGGGGCTCACCGCAAGCCGGGAGCTGGAGGCTGGCTGCTCGCCCTGGCCGGGAGCTTTTAACTCTTCTTCCCGCAGGCAGAATTGTTACTGTAAATTCCACCCGACCACTCGGAGAGTGCTGGAAACCTATCCTGATTTAATATTTCTAAAATAGAAGCTCCCTCTTCTCCCAGATAAGCCCAGCCAGGACTGATTCGCAGACCCCCTCGCGTTCTTGGAGGCGCCGCAGGAAGCGGGAAGCCGCGGCCTGGCGGTTGCTGGGCCTGCGGGATCCGTGGGCCCTGCCTGCATCTGGAGGCGCACAGGTCGCGGCAAACAGCGACTTCGCGCCTCGGCGGCTCCAGGCCGCGCAGGACCTGGGTGGAGTTCGCCAGACGCAGAGAGGGGAGAACGCTCCGGGTCTCGGCCCGTGCTTCTGCGCCTTTTCTGGCTCTGGAAGTGTAGGCTCATCGGCCGCGTCCGCGGAATGAGCCAAGGCCCCAAACTCTGGTGGTGGTGAAGAGAAGTGTTCCTCGGGGTGACCAGCCTGGTCTGTGAGCTGGAGCCTCTCACCTTAGGGCCGGAGCCTGCGCTGTGCCACAACGTAATTGCCTCCCCGGGGAGGGGAAGAGCGGCGCTTCCGACTAGGCTGCGCCTTGCCCGGGTGCTTGAGGATGCGGAGTACCGGGCGCGGCCGGGGAGCTAGGCGAGCCCTGGGCCTTTGATACTCCACGGCTGCCTCCGGAGACGCCCGTAAGAGAGGCAGCCTCTAAAATTTCCGATCCCCGGACCAGCCTGATGGAAGGCTGGGCCAGGGTCAGAGGTCGTGGGGGAAGAGACTCTCAGCGCTCGCATCCCACTGCCGGCGGCCAGGCTGGAGCTAGGTCACTCCCGAGCCGCGGGATGGGGGCTTTCCTTCCGCCCCATACCCACCCTTGTCTGCCCAAGGGAAGGGACCGCGAGATCCCACGTCTCCTGCCCCTCCTCCCAGCCCCCAGGCCTGGCTGCGCTCCGGGGCTGGATGGCGTGAAAGTTTCAGCCTCAATCAGTACAATCTTCCCTCGGGGTCACGTGAACAAATATGCTCGCATTTGAAGGCAGCGTCTGTATTTGCCGACTATGAGGGGGTTTCCGGGGCTCTCTTCAAATCCAGAAAGGGCCACATTCCGAAAGGAAAACAAACGCCGAGCTCTGGGGGGCCTGGGAGGGCTGGGCAGGAACCCAGGAGTGGGTGGGGGCGCGGGTGGCAGCCGCTCTGGGCCTGGGAGCGGACAGGCGGGCGGGTGGACCGACGGTCGTGCAGCGCAGGCAAAGCCGGCGCGGGGACTACGAACTCGTTCTTCCTGCGTTTATTGGTAGCTGAACCTCAGTCTGGTTCCGTTCTACCGGGAATTCCGTATGCTCGGGTATATGGCCGAGTCTTCGAGCGCGCAAGACCAGGGTTGGGACAGTGTTGTCTGCAGACAAAGGGGGAAGGCTAGCTCTGCCCCCCACTGGCTCCCACTGTGAGGCCGAGGACACCAGGTTTATGATAAATTGGGATCCAGGTAAGCAATTGCATGACAAAACGAAATCTTCGGGCACGGGGCTACTTGCTGCCCTGAGTGGGATACTAAATATGATTTATTTTGTGTAATCTGTGATTTTGATGATTGCCATTGGTGAGGCAGCACTCGTAGACCTAAATACACTTCTACATATACATCCAGGACGGTGATTGATCGTAAGGAGGTGAGCTTTGTGGAGATGCTTCCCGCCTACCCAAAGGTTAGAAGGACACACTACCTTGCCAGGCTGGGAGGGTGGCCGGTGGCATTGTGGGGGGAGGTGGCAGTTTGAGGAGAGGGCCGGTGAGGAGGGTGGGGGCTGGAGGAGGTATTTTGGGGGTAAATGTACAGTTATGAGAACGGGTTGAAAATGAAATGAATAAAAAGAAACTTTTTTTTACACTGTCACTGCCAAAGTAAGATGGAGCATCATATTAATTCCATGTCTTGAGCCGCCTGGCTGGGTGCAGGCAGGTTGATTTATACGTATTTAAAAGAAACTCTGTGGCCAGCCAGCTCCCTGCATTGTTCTGGGAGTTAGCTCCACATACGTATGCCTTTATCTCTTGCTGTTGGCTTAATATTTTTTTCTTGCGAGGTTAAAGTGCTATTCCATCTTCTCCCCCAAATTCAGTAGAACCCCCAAACTACCCAAAAGAGTTTGGGAGGCTCCTCCCCCTCACTAATCTGGTTTTTGACTGCGATAGTGGCAGAGAAAAGGTTTAGGGCTTCTGGGTCCTTCGCCTCAAAGAACCCCAAATGAAAACTAAATCATATTTTGGTTCCTGCATCCCAGACATCCTTTTGTTTATTGTGTCCTGTGGCTCCTGGATGTGGGAGGACAGGACAGGTCATCCTGGGTCTTTCCCCGGGGCCAAAGCTTGAAAAAGCCGCTCCATGAGTTGGAGTGAGCGTCTCCATGCTCCTGAGCCGCAGGGCAAGGCCAGACTGGGCCTCTGTGGGGAAGGGACCCAGAAAGCAAGGCGCACTCCCTTAGCCTAGGTTGGGATGGGCCCCAGCCGGAGAGGGACCGACTTCCAGGGGTGTTGCCATCAAAGGAGAGCAGTAAAGTTGTTTTGTCAGTCTCCAGCGCTTGGCTCCATCAGAACTTAAAGTCGCTGGACATTTTTCTTCTCTCGCTGCCTTGGAGCTGCGCGCCTGCCAACTTAGTCAGCTGAATCCAATTACTGCGAGCAGCATTTCATTTGGCCCCATGGAGCACTCACTTATAACTTCCCCGAAAATTTCAATAATCTGCACCAAGGCTCCCTATTCAAAAGACTTTTCCTGGTGGGGGATGGGGTCTAGGGCCAGGTCTGCTAGGAACCAGCTCTTCCTTGACAGCTCTCAGACGGCTCTCCCTCCCGTTTGCTCACCCAGTTCCTGGCTGTGGAAAGGGTACTTGAGGCTGGTGGCTCAGAGCCAGCCGGATAAAGCCTGCGATTCTGGGCAAGCAGAAGGCTGAAGCTGGTTGGGACCGTGCTGGGTGCTGGGTGCTGGGTGGGCTGGGGAAAGAGCGCGGGAGAAGATGGTGGGGGCTCTGGGTAGCCCAACTTTGGCCACCTTGGGGTCCTCTTTACTTTCCCCTTCCCAAGCCTCCTGCGCCCAGAGTGCACCGAGCACCCCAGAACCCCCCGGGAGCAAACTTACCCTGTTCCTCCGCGGCTGGGAAAGAAAAATTCTAGCTACAGCCACGGGGGAATCACGGCACCGGGTGGCCTCCCAATTTAGCCCTTCTTCTGAGGGGAAGCTCCTAATTTTAAAGAACTCTTTTTTCCCAAATAAATAAATAACCAAGCGGCGAAAGTTGACGTCCGCTCACGTGAATGTATCATATAAAGTGGCTTCGGGACCTGCTGATCCGGTCCGAGGGCATGGGTGCATCGTGCTTCCACCGAGCAGCCCTCCAGGCCGGCTCGGTGGAGTGGGGCCCCTGGGTCTGGGGCTGGCTGGGGAGCTGAAGCCCGGGCGCGATGTTAGGAGCCCTACCGGTACGGGATCTCTCCGAGGCGCTTCCGTTGGGTGTTCATTAAGGGGTGAGTTATTGCCGCCTGAGCCAAAGGTCACTTCAAAGGCTTATGGCTGCGCGCTCTGGTCTTTAGAAGCGCCCTGAACGCTTTGTGTGGGGCTTTCCCGGGCGCAGTTTGGTGTTTGCAAACTACTGAGTCGACTAATTGGCACAGGGCAGATGCAAGAGGGGGGATTGCGTCTCTCCTTTCACCTGACCGGGGCGGGCACCCACTGAGTGCAGGCAGTGGTGGGCAGCTTGGTCTGTTTTGGGGTGAGGTGGAAGGGATGTTTGCGTCTTAGGCGGTTTGCAGCCCAAACTCGACCCAGTTGTGGGCAGCCCAGGCCAGGAATGTGGTGGGTACCTACTGGAATAAAATAAACTGAGGGAAATCATCAGAGATATAACGTACAAACCAAGAAATAACACCCAGCTCCCTCTTCACTGTGGCTGCCTGCGGGAGCCTTGACTAGGACCCACCCAGGCCCATCTACATGTCCACCCTCCTTTTCTGGTGCCCTGTGCTATAGCTTCCCTCCCATCCCAGTACTGCACAGTCCCTCCCTTTAGCTCCTAAGAGGGGTGGGCTTGGCCTGGGGGATTGGGGAACCTGGGGCGTTTAGGGCTTGTTTGGAGTAGGAGAGGAAATGGCTTCCCTGTGCCTCTGACCCACTTGGCTCACCCCCTGCGGAGGCTCTGGCCCTTCCCTACTGTCCTGCCTCCCCTTTCTCCCATCCAGTCAAGGATTTTGGTGTTAAAAGCCACCTGCTCCCCAGGAGCCAACTGAGTCTCCTTTCTGCCAGTAAGAAGGTGCCTGGAGTGGCTGCGGACACCATGTAAAATAGTGACATTGATTATGACACCCTTAAAGGGAGTAATGAGTCTCTGCATGTGTTTGTAAGAAAGAACTGGCTGCCACTGAGAGTTTTCCATTTTGTTCCAGATCACCTCAACAGAATAGACTATCAAAAGGAACCCGAAGAGCCTTCAAAGAGTTAGAAACAAAATTCGAAAAATCTCTCTCTCACACACACACATACATTGTGGTGAGTGGTGTGATTTTTAAAAATAATTTCCACTACATTTCCATTTGTCCTGCAACTCAAGGTAGCCATCTCAGGATTCATACATCAAGACATAAAACAAAGGGCGGCTTTGAAGTGGATCACCTCAGTGTGAACTGCCGCCGGTTACATGATAACCGATCATCGGCCTTCAAATTTATGGCGCTTTAATGGGGTGAGCCCAGTGCCTTAAATGCAGGGCGTATTACATATTAAGTTATCTGGGCTAAATAAGAGTGATTTAGAAGGCGCGTCCAGGGCTTCCCATAGGGCAGAAGAGCTCTGGCTGAGAGATCGGGAGAATGTGGGCAGAAAGCTACCTCAGCTCTGCGGTAAATACATCCCGTTCTGAGCAAACCCGAAAAGGAGTAGTTTCGAAATGAAATCCCGAGGTAGTAAAGCCCACAGAGAGGGAAGAATCGTTGCTGGGTTCCAGTGAATTAATGGGGATGCCCAGCAATATTGGTGTCCGCCAGAAAGAGATCTGTGGGTTTCCAAGGCCCTGATTTAGGCAAAACAGAGAGAGGAACCGAGGCCAGCTCGAACCTTAGGAAAAATTGAGAGGAACAGAAGCAACCGTTACTCCAACGCCTCCCCCTTCTCTTTCAAGGCGCACGGTCTAACTCTACCCGTCCGGGATTTACGACGATCGCGGCGCTAGTCACAGCCCAGCGACTGCAGCCGTCTCTCTCCCCAGTCCCCTCGGCCTTTCCGCCGCCACCGCGGGCGGCGGGCGGACAGCGCGGGGCCGGCCTCCGCGTGTCCGGCGAGCCTCCCGGCCTCCCGAGACCGCGGAGGGCGGCAGGTCTTCGGCCCCCGGCCAGGCTACGCACGTCCCGTCCCGCGTCCGGCCGCCGAGCAGAGCTGCTCCGAGAGGCCGGTACCGGCCACTTTATATAATCCCCCGGCTCGCGGGGCGCGGGGCCGGGAAAAGTGCGGAGCAGGGAATTCTTTTGCTGCGCTTCCTCCTACGCGGAGCCTGTTTTCCACTTCTGAAAAGTGCCAGGCCTTGGGAAGTGTTTTTCTTTTCATTCCTTACTGAAGCGTTTACTGCAGCCGTGCTCGCAGTCATAAATTTTGCTACAAACCACAATGACAGGTGCATTGATATGCACCGTGAGAGCTCCAGCTGCTTAATAACTCCGTCCCCCGGCCGCTGTGAGCGCCTTTTATTTATTCGGTATCATATTTAGGTATTGATCCCGGGCAGAATTAAGTGCAGTCAGTGAGCAAGCATCAGGGTTCGGCTGATTCGGAGGCGCGGCGGGTGCGGCGGGCCACCACGGCCCGGGGAACGGGCGGTGGTCGCTCCGAGGCCGCCTTCCTTCCGGCTGGGAACCGTTTGGCCTTGCATTCCCGGCCTGCGGTTGGGCCTCGGAGCTGAGCTGGGCAACTTCCCGGGACCACGAGAAAGAACCAGCCAAACCCCGTTTGGTGCCCCTTCCCCAGGAGGAGCCGGGGATGGCGCCGGCGGGGTTCTGGGGAGGCTGCCTCGACCGGTGTTCCGGGCGGGGGGGGCGCCGGGGGGTGCTGGTTGTAGGGTGGGAGCAGGATTGGGAGGTAGAGGGCAGGAGGAGAGGAAAGGGCAGCTGAGGACTTCGAAAACCGCCCCTCCCCCTACGCGAGTTAGTCTTCACCCCAAGGCATTTGGGTCGGGGGCCCAAATGAGCAGAGGTACCAAAGGGCGAGAAAAGAAAGCCTTAAAAGGGGGGGGAGATCGAAAAGATGAGCCACTGAACAGTTGACCATTGTCCAAGTGATTTATGACCCGTTCCTGCTTCTTAGGTTCAAGCAGAGTTCACAAGGAGTAGCGATTTCTGGAAAGAAATAAGCTTTTTTTAAAAAAAAACCAGTTTTGTAACAATATCCTCAGGTTCTGTTTTAGGTAAGGTGACTTCTTTGGGGCTCTACATTTTGGGGTGGGGGAGAGGCTGCAAAGCCCTTTTCAGTGAGGAGAGAGCTACTGCCCTCGCCTCTGGGAAGATGGACATTTGGGTGGTGGATCATCACGGAGTGACCCTTGAAATTCCTTAAGACAATGAAAACAGAAGTGGGAGAACAGACTCTGCTTATTCATGGAGCTGCCCAGTAGTTGCACTTTTGAGGTACATGCACAGAGGTTTGTCTAGGAATATGCCATGGGAACAACTATATATGTAAAGCTATCTGTTTCAAAGACTTGGTCAGTTCCTAAAGAAGCTATTTTAATGTGACTGGTCTACCTATCAAGATAAACTTGGTCATCCTGGGAGGCAAGAGGGGGGATGTTTTGCTTGCACTGCTGTAAATGGAGTGACAGAAACAGCAGCGAGTTCTGGTGGTCTGAATGTCAAATGTGACCATTTTGACATCCAGAGGGACCAAGGTTTAAGACTGGAAGCAGGATCCCAGAAAAGTCCAGAGATTTAACCAAACTCGGAGTACATGTAGTCCTTTGGCCTGTGGGCAAATACATACAAATATTAGTCACAGGATGAGGATGTAGCTGTCCATTTAATATGCAGTAACTTTAATAGTCAGAGAATGATACAGAAAATGAATGAAAGATTAAGACCAGCTTTGTTTGGTAGATATCCTAATTACATAAGTTTAAGAACAACAATAGAAACTATTCCTAAAACATTACATCCTAGTATTCTGTTATTCCATTGAGAAGGGTCTTTCTCTTATCAAGATTAATGGCATATTCGCTTTTATTTGAAAACAAAATGGGCAACTCTACTACCAAATAAAGGCTAATATGAAGAATTTAAAAAATTGAGTTAGGCTGTTTGGTGAAAGTGTAGGGGAAATGAGTAAACGGAGGAGTGGTTTTAGTACTAGTGGTCAAATCCATTAGGCTACATAAGTTGTCTAGATAATGTGGTCCATCATGATGTCCCTGATGGAAACCAGGGAGTTTGGGGGAAGGAAAGCTGCCTGAAAGATGAGATCAAGAATTCAGACCTGGGAGCTGACCTATGAGTTTTCTTTATCAAGCAGATGAAAGTGGTTGAATGGTATTAGTTATACTTTAACTCATTAGGGGCTTTCAGGAGAAGAGGGGGGTGGGTGAGAAGGTAAGCCCCCCATCAAGAGTCAGAGGACACAAAAGCGGTAGAATTTTTCTTAAGTTTTTTTTTTTCTTCTTCTAATTCTGGGTTCATTCATCATGCCAAGAGAGGTTCTCTCATTGGTTGTAGATTGGGTGGGAGGTGGGGTGGAATGGATGATCCAGAGCAGAGGTCAATAGTAGTATCTATTTATACAATGGATGCAGGATTAAAATGATAGAGTTATAACATAAAGCATTTTTCATTCGCCCATGCTCCATGCATTTCAAATTCTAAATCTCTTCACTCATTTCCAGTGGTATCCATTTAAAAGTAGTGGAGGAAAAAGTTAAGCATCTAGAAAAATGTAGACCAAAGAGAAGAAACTTTTCTAGCCTCAAAATAAGTCTGGGAGTCTTTAAGTCCTCTTCTTGGCTTTTATCTCCTAGTAGATTTCACAGTGCTGACCCATGAGCTAACCGGCCAATTCTCACCCAGTCACTGGAGAGTGGACTATCTGCATCTCCGTGAAAGATGCTGTGATTTTGAAACCAGGTGGGGGAGATACTTTTTTTGAGAGCTCTGGCTTTTCTGAGTGTTATAGGACTTTCTTTTGCCCATCAAAACCCTGGGATGACCTAATGACTGACTGATCCATTCACTCATTCACTCATTCAACAAGCATTTACTGCACTTACTACATGTGGTGCGCTGGGCTGGATGTTAGGAATACGCAGGTGAATAAGACACAGTCCCTTCCTGCAAAAAGCTCAGAGTCTAGTGGGAGAATCAGTCATTAAAATGCATCAGGCCATAAACGCTCTTCTATGTAGTTTCAAAGGCTAAATTGACAATCTTGGAGAAAGAAAATTGTATCTGGAAAAAAAAAAAGCCCCTTCCCTTGGATAAAGGAAACTCTTTTTTTGTGTTTATGAGAAATTCCTTCTGACTTTTCCAAGGGTTCAAATAAGTTGAACTTTATAAAATCTCAGATCCTCCTACTATTAAGTTGGTGGGAAGCAGAGAGCCTGGGCTAGTCCTTCTATACTGACTGGTCTTGCCAATGACAGTCCCTCTGGGGCCTCTCATTTTTCTTCTTTGCAGGTTGTCTGGAGCCTGGAGCTGCCCCAGCTCTCTCAGGATTTGGCAGACATTGGAGGTGGTGGTGAAGGAGACAGTGGTGGTCAATGTTATTTGAGCAGGGTCAGCAGGCCCCGGAGCTTCCTGAGTACACGATGCAGAAGGCTGCTTACTATGAAAGCCCAGGACTCTTCGGAGGCTATGGCTACAGCAAAGCTGCTGACACTTATGGCTATAGTGCCCCCCATCAGCCTTATCCACCCCCTGCTGCTGCCAACTCCCTGGACACTGATTACCCGGGCTCTGCCTGCTCCATCCAGAGCTCTGCACCTCTGCCAGCCCCAGCCCACAAGGGGGCTGAACTCAATGGAAGCTGCATGAGGCCTGGCACTGGGAACAGTCAGGGAGGTGGGGGTGGCAGCCAGCCTCCTGGTCTGAACTCAGAGCAGCAGCCACCACCACCCCCTCCTCCCCCACCAGCCCTGCCCCCATCCTCGCCCACCAACCCTGGAGGTGGAGTACCTGCCAAGAAGGCCAAGGGTGGGCCCACTGCTTCTGGCTCCTCAGCCACCATCAGCAAGCAGATCTTTCCCTGGATGAAAGAGTCCCGACAGAACTCCAAGCAGAAGAACAGCTGTGCCACTGCAGGTAGCTCTCTGAGGGGGCTCATGCCTGGGCTAAGTCCCCCAGACTGACCCCAAGAGACTAGCTCGCCCAGGAATTAAGAGGCTCAGGGCTGGAAGGGCAACTTTGGAGGCCATATGTGTAAACTCCTCATGCAGAAAAAAAGGTTTTTTTTTGGCTGCGCTGCGCAGTTTGAGGGATCTCAGTTTCCTGACCAGGGATTGCAGAGATTGAACCCGGGCCACGGCAGTGAAAGTGCCGAATCCTAACCACTAGACCACCAGGGAACTCCCTGTTCTTTCTTTTTAGTGTCTCTGATTGTGGTCATATCCTTACAGTGACAGGGTGCTCATGTCCATTCCAGGCTGCTGGCATCATTGCTGGACATGTCTCAGAGTTACTCATAGACAGCTCTTCCTTATACTGCCCTAATATCTGCTCTCCTGGGCTGCTGGTCATAACTCAACTCCTTCTTCCACCAACAGCTCTTCAAAACTTGAAGACAGATACTATGATCCCCAAATCCAGGTGGTTATGTAGCTCATATCACATGATTCCCACTCGCTTAAATTAATAAGAACTAAAGTCTATGGAATGCTATGTTAAGAACCATGTTAAGCGCTTTACAAACGTTGTCTAATTTCATTTTCCAAAGAACGCTTTGAGGTAGGTATATGACAAAACACCCATCAGGAAACTGTTAGAGATAAGTCACTTGCCCAAGATAACAAAACTACAAAATGGCACACCTGGGGAATTCTCTGGCGGTTCAGTGGTTAGGACTCCTCACTTTCACTGACGAGGGCACAGGTTCAATCCCTGGTTGGGGAACTAAGATCCCGCAAGCTGTGAGGCCTGGCGACCCCCACCCCCACCCCCGCCCAAACAATAAAAACAAGAACAACAAAAAACAAAACCAAAAAAACCCCAAATTACACACCGGAATCCAACCAGGGTCTGCAAAGAATAACCATGGGACTCTACTTAGCCCACCCCAGCTCAGTTCTCCCCATCCCATTAAATCCCTAATGTGGAAGCACAGATCCTAAGGGAAGAGGATGTACTCTGAAACAGGAGCAGCCCTGGGTTTTTCTCCCTGGAAAAGGAGACCCTGGAGTTGAGAATATTTCCCGTAGGTCCATTTAGGGGGTGTGGAAGAAGACAGGTAGGGCCGGGAGCTCTGAGGCCTTCTGCCTCTCTGTGCTCAGCCTGTTTGGTTCCTGAACTTTTCTGGCCTTGTGCTCTCTGATGTACTTTATCTTCAGGTAGATGAACTTGCTCCCAGACTCAGGGCTAGCTTGAGGCCTGGGATGTAGTTAGCTTGTTGTCAGCTCTCTGGTTTGCCTGCTGCTCTGTGGGGCTGCTGCTCGTAGGGGGACGTGTCTTCAAGTCTTTAAGTTCCTTCTCCTTCTGCCCCTCCTTCTCAGCTGCACACCCAGGCCCTCCCTCCCAGGAGAAATCCATTTGTCTTCCCAGGGAGGGAGTGGACAAGCTGCTGAGAGGTGGCAGGGGTGGTGGAAACCAGGGCTGAGGCTGCTGCTCCTAGCATTGCAGTATTCAAAATACGCCCAGCCTGGTCTTGGATCCTCTAAAACTCTGGGGCTGTAATTTTATGGTTTGTCACCTCCCTGCATTTGGGTACTGAGCTCATGGGTACAGCTGAGCTGGAGTGAGGTGCCAGGATCTCCACCCTCATTCGGTGCTTGGGGTGCTTTGCCCAGGAGCCAGACTCTGAGCAAGGCAGTTTGGGGCTGCCTCCAACCGCACCCCCCCAACCCCCTTCCCAGCTGTAGAGGCTGGAAGGACTGTTCAAAAAAAGTCTGGCCCTGCTTTGACAGGGGGGAAGGCCTTACCAGCTGCTACTAGTCTCTCATTAAACTCCTCCTCAGCCTTTGGGACGAGATGATGGGCTAGGCTGAAGGGGAGGGGGTGGGCAGAATGAGTTGGACTTCAGAAGGCAGATGGGAGTTTCAGGTGCCACTGATAGGTAGGCCTGGGGCCTTTGAGTTCTTGGAATCTCTTGGAATCTCACCTCTCAAACGCCCCTCCCCCACTCCATCCGTGATTAAGGTGGTGGGAGGGAGGGAGGAAGAGGCAGGAGCCTGGGAAGCACCTCTCTCTGGCCCAGGGCGTCCCCACCTCTCCCGCTCAGCGTCCCCTCTCTCTCCCTCCTTGCCCAGGAGAGAGCTGCGAGGACAAGAGCCCACCGGGCCCAGCGTCCAAGCGGGTGCGCACGGCGTACACAAGTGCACAGCTGGTGGAGCTGGAGAAGGAATTCCACTTCAACCGCTACTTGTGCCGGCCACGCCGCGTGGAGATGGCCAACCTGCTGAACCTCACCGAGCGGCAGATCAAGATCTGGTTCCAGAACCGGCGCATGAAGTACAAGAAGGACCAGAAGGCCAAGGGTATCCTGCACTCGCCGGCCGGTCAGTCCCCGGAGCGCAGCCCGCCGCTCGGCGGCGCCGCGGGCCACGTGGCCTACTCGGGCCAGCTGCCACCCGTGCCCGGCTTGGCCTACGACGCGCCTTCGCCGCCCGCCTTCGCCAAATCTCAGCCCAACATGTACGGCCTGGCTGCCTACACGGCGCCGCTCAGCAGCTGCCTGCCGCAGCAGAAGCGCTACGCGGCGCCCGAATTCGAGCCCCACCCCATGGCGAGCAACGGCGGCGGCTTCGCCAGCGCCAACCTGCAGGGCAGCCCGGTGTACGTGGGCGGCAACTTCGTCGACTCCATGGCGCCCGCATCCGGGCCCGTCTTCAACCTGGGCCACCTCTCGCACCCATCTTCAGCCAGCGTGGACTACAGTTGCGCCGCGCAGATTCCCGGCAATCACCACCACGGACCGTGTGACCCTCATCCCACCTACACAGATCTCTCGGCCCACCACTCGTCTCAGGGACGCCTGCCCGAGGCCCCCAAACTGACGCATCTGTAGCGGCGGCCACCGGCCCGAACTCGCGGCGCGATTACCTCTTTTGCTTGGGTGGCGGGGGTGGCGGGCGGGGCCCGCGGGGCAGCTCGGTGACCCCCGCCCTCGCTCTGGCCCGGTCGCTGTCTTCCGGTCTCGGGCCAACAGCGGCCGAGGCGCAGGCGTCTGGGCCTCCTCTCCAGGCTCGCCCTGCTTTGGGTGACTCGCCATAAATCAGCCGCAAGGATTCTCCTCTGTAAGCCTGACAGTGCCACATAACTGCGGACCGAGGGACTCTAATCTGGTAATGGTGTCCCGAAGGTAAGTCTGAGATCCGTCGGCGACGCGCCCTGCAGAGGGTCCAGAACCCGGCGAGTCCGGGCATGGCCCGCGTCTAGTTTAGTTGCGGAGACCTTAATTTATATGCTTCTTCCCGTCCCGTAAGGATTGCATCGGACTCAACGATCTGTATTTATTATTTGAAGCGAGTCATTTCGTTTTCCTGATTATTTATCCTCGTCTTAATGTATTTATGTGTATATCTGTAGAATTCTCCAGCCGAGCTTAGGAACGCGCTCCCAGGCCGCGGGGGCCACATTTCACCTCTTTAGTCCCCTTGGTCTGAACTAGTTGAGAGAGTAGTTTTGAACAGTTGTAACCGTGGCTGGTGTGTGTAGTTGATGTAAAGGATTAAGACCGCAAATTGTCCTTCACGGGTAGAGTCAGGCGGCCCCATGGCGTGGCATGACACCCGTTATTCTCTTCCCAATAGCCACAGCCCTCGCCACTCGACACAGTTTATTGATTTCAAATTGTCTGGTACTATTTGAACAAATATTTAAAATAAAAAATTTTCTCAGTCTTAAGTGTATCTGTGTTAATCACGCACACTTGCAAGTAGATCACTCTACCTTTATCTTGCGCACAATCCCGGTGGAAGGCCCCCCAGTAGGCTGACACTTGGAAATATTTTTTCCACTTATTTGGAATCCAGTACACAAACTGGTTCTGGGGATACTTGATTACCTTCCAACTATTGACTTTAGGTTGTGTGTGTGTGTGTGGGGGGAATATTTGAGGATGCAAACCTAGAAATGTTTTGTGTGGGATGACCTGGGTAGGGTGTTTCACTGCTGCCTGTTTTGCTCTTTCTATTGCCCTCTTTCTAGACACAAATCCACTTTTTTAGATTGCACTTACATTGGGGAGGCCAGAGCTCACTTTTCTGCGCTAAGTAGTAAAAAATAAACTTTGAAAGAAAACTGACAATCAAAGACACAAGAGAAGTCATAAGAAGAACTGAGCTATGAAAAAGCTAAGATGCAGAAAAAGAAATAATCATTTGAAGCCATGCACCTAAGCTTTTTCTCTAGGAAATTCTGTCACGATTTTTTCCTTATAGAAGTCAGTAGTTCATTTCTCAAGAAGACAAACGTTCCCCGTGATGTAAAGTAATAAAAGTTTCATTAATGGAACATAACAAGTATAAACACTTTGTTCACTCCTGCTTCTTTGGACAAAATGGGCAAAATGTCTTCGAGGATTTATAACCATTTTGTAAATATTAGTGTGGTTTTAGCTGGGGCGCACTACTTACCCCCGCTTCTCTAGAAGGAGGCACTCGGAGAACGCCTTCAGATAAGGTTCAATTCTTTTGTATTTCAGCAAAGTGGGCCCACGCATCTCTATTTGGTTTGACAAATAATGCAACTCCTACTACATCCCCGGTGACACGAGGTGACATTCCTATTGTGTGGAAATAATTTAACTTCTGATCTTCTGGTGGAACAACAATCGTTTCTATTTGGATGTTTGTGTTTCGCTAAATAGTGATGGCTGAAAATAATATTTAGTTTTCTTGTTCCTCTGTGCTGTTTTTAAAATGGCATGTTAGATTGGGGGGTGGGAGGGGATTATCCTTTTTGCTAAATTTCACTTCATCCGAGCAGGTTTAAAGTATACATGTTGTAGAAGTGTATCAACAGAATAAATGACTTCAACCGAAGGGATATTTTACCCACTTTCAAGGCTTAAAATTGTTTTTCTGTGAAATTTGCATCCATAGGCAGAATTTCTAATTGTCTTGTAAGAAATTATTTTTTAAAGCTATTAGGGAAATCAAAGAAGAGCTTGCTGCCTTGCAGGGATTACAACAACCCTTCTTAACTGGCTAAATATTAAACAGATGAGTTGTCAGGCTGTTTAGATTCCGCCCGGTTTTCCCTCATCTCCTCTTCCCACCATAAATAATAAAAATACATAATGCATCATGGCTCCAGGCGTTTTCCAGCGCGGTGTGTTACCGCAGGAGTATCTGCTGAGTCTGCGGGTGTCTGCAAGGCCCCAAGTGTCATCTGCGGCTTAGCGTTTCATGGATTAGATTTTAAACGGTGTCTAGCCCGGCTGACATAGCCTTCTCTCACACTCGGGCTGAAAGAAGCGCGGGGTTGGGGGCTCCCTCTTCAGGCAGCCGCAGCCGCCCCTCGCTAGTGGGGTGGGAGTTCTCTTGGGACAAACCTGCGGTCCTCTCTCACCTCTGGAGAAAGATTCCCTGAAGCTTCTGAGAGCCGCTCGGATGGATCCGTTCCTGCCACTGGCGTGAGCGTCATACGATAGCCACACTCGGTGGCTCCCGGCGCGAGTGCGGGCGGCGGCGAATCTGGGGAGGGCGCTTCCTGCGCGGCCGCCGACCAGGGCGAGAGCGGGGGCCCGCGCACGGCCATTTAAAACTTCATAAATTATAAACAAGCCGCCTTGGCCTTCGCCATAAATTCTGCTGCTTTTGAGCCTGCAATTAGTGTTAGGAAGCACCGGAGTCTAAACACAACCAAACGCCCTCTGAAGGGCTCCAATGCCCGAGGTTGCAAACCTTTATTTCCCAGTGCCACCCCCTCCGCACCCCGAGGTTTGCACACAGTCGCCTCCTCCCCCGCCACCACCGGCGGTGTACACCCGGCTGGCTTCCCGCTCTGCGAGGGAAGGTCACAATAGCTGCTCTATCGGCGAAGGCGCCCGCCTCCTCCCTCCCGGGTCTCGGAAAAGCAGAGAAAGAAGAGTGGGGGAGGGGAGCCCTGGGCCCGGCCTGGCGCTCCGGGTCCAGGCCTCTCCTTCTCTCGGAGCGGACTGCAGCGGGAAGGGGCAAGTTTGCAGCGGAAGGAAACCGCCATCCCAGACCGAGGCTTCTTCCCGGGAGCGGCGCGCGGGGGGCCGTGGGGAGCTCACCACGGCCTCGAGGCTGCTGGCCTCTCGCTACCGGGCGCTGGGTCCAGGGCGCCTGGAGCAGCGGGTCTTCCGGGAGCGGCGGCGCCATTGTGCGCGCGGCTTCCCACGGGCCCCGCGGCGGGGAGGCCGCACAAAGGCGGCGCGGGGGCCGACACCGGCAGGTGGTGAGGGGCCCGCCTCTCTCCGGGCCTTGGGCTCCAGGAGGCTTTTACCTCGTCTGCGCAAGGGGAGGAAATGGCTGGCTGGCTGTGGCCGTGGCCAGCTCTGCCTTTGTCCTACAGAGAACGCTTTGAGGGAGGTGGGATCAGGGAGTTTGTGGGGGAGTCTCCTGGGACCTGAAGAAAGGGCTCGGGGCCTCAAGCCCAGGCCCACGTATGGGGGGTGGCGGTCATTCGGGAGCCCCTGGTTGCTCCGTCGAGGCAGTCAAACGTGAATTAAAGCAGCGCTGAGGTGAGGTAGCTGGAATGGCCAGCTGCAAAATGGGAGGTGGGGTGGGAAAAGATTTCGGCCGAGGGAGAGCCTGCCCTGGCTACGAGGAGAAACTCAGGACCCAGCCTGAGTGGAGTCAGAAGACCCAACTGAGCTAGCCAGGGGGGTGGGGAAGTTGCCGAGGAAAGGCCTGAAGAGTAGTCCTGGCCCCTGGAAAGGTGGCAAGAAAGGGCGACTACACATTCTACCTCCTGGCTTTCAGACCTCAGCCTTATCCAGCGACCTGACAGAGAAGAATCCGCCTCTGATGGAATCATTAAGTTAACCCTCCATTTGTACCATTTCTTTGTACAGGCGTTCAGATGAGAGAGGGAGAGAATACAGAGCAAGTGCTTTCCCCTTGGAGCAACCCAAGCCTAGTCTCTATCAGAGACACATCAGCCAAATTAGTTTCCCAGGCCCCGGAGGGAGGCTGCTAACCTTGCTGAAAAGGAGTTTTTGAATTTCTATCTGTAAGGAGTATTAAAAAATAGTGATTAACTATACTAGCTACTCGTCCCTTCTCCCTCCCCCATTCTGTACCAGCCAACTGACCCTTGAGTGAAGTGATCTTCTCAGCCAGCAGGCTTGGGAGCCTAGGCTCCCCATCTGTTGAGGTTTTTCATTAGGGAGGGTGAAGAGGATATGTGTGTGGGTGTATGTTTGAATAACAAAGAAGAAACCCAACATTCTAATAAAAAGTGTTTCTCTGCTTGACCTGGGGGAGCCAGAAGCTTGTTTACACCATGAATATTCAAGGACAGTCACAGGCCTGTTTTGACTTTATCCTGAGAATTAGTTGAAACTTCCTCCTATAGACAAGAATGGGTTAATCCCAGTTAGATGCAGGAAGGTCCTCTTCATCTGGCAACTCTTGGCCTTACTCTGCTCCTTCTTTCAGAAACTGTAAGAAAAGAATAGGGCGAACAGGAGTTTATATTAAATAAAAATAAAAAGAAAGACAGAAGTCTCCAGTCCCCACAGGCCTACAGCCTGATTACTTCAGGGCACTGCAACTTCCCTTAGAGGGGCCTGGGTGAGCAGACCCATCCCTAGACACTTTGGGCACAGGGAGCTGAGGCTGAGTTGCCAGCCACACCCTCATCACCTCTGACTACTGGCTCACTTAGACCTCTCTTGCAGAAGGCTGGGATGGAGAGAAAAAAGATAGGGTAGATGAATCCTCTGTACTTACTACACTGGTGATACTGGTAGTGGAGAGGATCATCACAGAGGATGAAATCTTAGTTATCATTGCTCCCTTGTATTCTACTCCAGCTACAAATGCCCTTATTTTGGGGGCTCAAAGTTGGTTCTCAATGGATTTTTATACCTGGCCCAAAGCCCATGCCTAAACACTTCGCTCAGGTCTCATACTCACCTTGGCAAGTTAGGAAAGTACAAAGACAATTCAAAGACCCACTTTCAGGCCCGGTTCAGCCTGAAGCACAGTGAACAAAAGGTTTCCACACATGCAGGAAGAACCAAGGTAAATAAATGCATGTCCAGTCATTTGCAGTAGCAGAAGCAGGCGAAGGGTCCCCAGGAGATCAGCATGATGGGAGATATGACGGAAGTCTTCTTGTCCCAGGTCTTGTGGCAAAATATCTTGACTGGTTCCTATATCTAGTCTGGATCATTGTTATGGAAGAATAATAACTGGAAAACCATTCGAATAGGATTTTAACATTAGTAAGAGCCCAAGGAGGAGATCTTAATTTAAATGAGGATGCATGGAGAACCCCGATACAAATGCAGTGTTTTTGCTGGGGAAGTGGGGCTAAAACCGGGCCAAGAGGACCTGTTGGACCAGGGCCCTTTTGAAGGATCGGAAAAGAGTGTCCCTGACTTATGAGGAGACAGGGAGAAGGTCTTCTGATGGCTCTATTGTTCAGAGTGCTGCCTTACAAATACCACATCCCTCCCAACTTCCACAAGGGCCCAAGGGCCAAGGGAGCGGGAAACTGGGTCGCTTGGGCTGAGCTCCAGGCAGTGGCAGAGCCACGACTGACCTCCCTCACCCGCGTCTCCTAACCTCTTGGGGCAGCAACGATGCCATCGCCGCCGCCGGCAGAAAACACACAAAGGAGGCCCCCACCCATCCTCGAACCTGGGGACACACTGGGGAGGGGCTGGCGTGGACCCCGAGTCCGAGCACCTCCCACCCCCGCGGGGAACAATAGCCGCCGCCTTCCCGGGGCGGCGGGGCGGTCGCGCTGCACAAAGGCCGGCTCGGCCCGCGCCATGTGACGCACGCTCGATCCCGTCTCCCGGAGGCGGCGCGGCGCGGAGCGGCGGGCGGGTGGGTGTTCCTGATCCACCTGGAACACTTTCTGAGAGACAAACGGTGAGTTAATCACCCAACCGGCTGGCGACCGCGTCCCCCTGGCCCGCGGGGAGGCCGGGGGAGGGGCGGGGGTGAAGGCCTGCTCTGCGTGTGTGTCTAGGGTGGGGGCGGGAAAGGTTAGTCCTATTAAGAGTTCATCAATCACCGGTGTGCACTTTTCGCTCGACAGCGGTCCCTCCTACTTCGGAGCAAGTCCGGGCCAGCTGGGATCCGACCAGAAACCGCAAGCGGAGGAGACACAGGCACGCAGGCTGAGCGCTGAGGGCGCGACCCGCCGCCACGCGCTCTGCCGCGCGAGGCCCGAGGGCACCGCGGCCGCGCGGCCGCCCGCCAGCCCAGCCTGCGGAGCACGCAGGGCGCGCAGGCCCCCCAACTGCCCGGCCCCAACGCCTCCCAGCCCCGCCTCCCACGCACCTCCCGCCGCCCCCCCCGACCCCCTTCAACGCTGCTGTCCCCCCAGAAAGGGACAAATCCATCTCTGAGGGCAGGACAAGAAAAATCTCAGTGGGTCGGAAGGTTCTTGCATACACTTTTATTTAAGAGTTTTATACACGATGTCCCGAGGGATCAGAATTAGGGGAGACGCTGAACTAGTTTCGTTCTCTCATTCACCTGCAGGACTATTTGTGTGGGAGGAAGCAGGATGAGACCCCTATTGAACTTGGAACTAAACTTGAATGCCATTTAAAATAACCATAAAAATACACTTAGAACACTAACCACAATGATATGTCTTTTCTCTCTTTTATGGTGTGAGGGAAGGATTGCAGTATTTCTGCTTTGGCTCTTTTGGGTTCATTTTTGAAACACCGTGAAGGAGGAGACTACAAGCGGTGGGGGCGGGGCGGGGGCAGGCTTCAAGTCTTACAGCTGTTCACAGCAGGAAGGCCTGGATGAGCGGGTAGCCCGGGCCTTGTACCCCCTCTTGAGCGGTACCTGTTGTCCTCTCCGTAATAAGTTCTAAGAGAGTTCTGGGCTACCCTCTCTTTAACCTTTGTTCTAAGTGACAACAGATGAGAAGTTTCTCAAGTTAATGTGTTTGCCTCAGCCCATAGGAAAGAGCCCCTGAAGGATAGAAAGTCCCAGATTTCTCTCCCTCCCCTCAGCCCTCTTCTCTCTCACCGTCCTCTTGGGTGGAAAAAACTTGCTCTGGAGGAATGGTCTACTGCCATTTTCCTCAGAAAGATAAAAACTGAAGCATTAAGCCTTGCACAGGGTCCTGAACTTCTCAAGCAATTAAAATACAATTAAAATACTCTTGTCCTTGGTTCAGAGTCCTCTCTCCCTTCACCAATAGCTACTGAACAGCTCCTATGTGCACTGTGCTGGGCTCTGGGATACAAAATTGATGTGTACGCCCTTCGATCTACTGGGGGGAGAAAAAGAATTAATCCTAAGACAGTGTGACAGATGCTATAACATAGGTGTGGCCAAAATGTTCCTGGAATAAAGGCTCCACTAACAGTATCGTCGTGTCAAAAAAGGCTTCTCAGAAGAGGTGAATTTGGGTCCCTGAAGTACAGGAGTTTTTTTAGGCCCAGGAAGGAGGGACATACCAGGTGGAGAGAGCAGGACATACCAGGTGGAGAGAGCAGCACATACAAAAGCAGGGAGGGAAGAAAGAGCAAGGTGTGGACCTAGAACAAGGATAGGAGCTGGAGTGGGGCATCTGGCTGGACAAGAGAGGTTGTGTAAGGGCCATGGAAAGGCGTCTGGACTTAATGTGTAGGCAAGGGAGAGCCACTGAAGGTTTTAAGCTGGGACATGTGGTTACCTATTATCTATATTTGGAAAGCTGACTCTTGGGGATACTATGTCTGAGGGGACAAAGGAGAGATAGCAAGCAAGAAGAACAAAGGAGGAGGCTGCTGCCATCATCAAGCCTAGAGAGGAAGAAACTGAATACGGATGAAGAGGAGAGCATTTAGGAGGAAGAATTCACAGGACTTGGTGATCAATCGGATCAGTGAAAGAGGAGTTGTGGTTATTAATCCCTAGGTTTCGATTCTGACGCCTGAGGGGGTAGTCAGGTCATCCACCAAAACGAACAGTGGAGGGGGAAGAGAAGACTCCATAGGGGAAATGAATGAGTTCAGGTTTAGGTCTCTGTACATTTGTTTCTGCTTTGCTAACTGATACACTGTGTGACCCTAAGAAATTCACTGAATCTTTCTGGCCTTCAGTTTCATCATCAATAAAACAGTCAATAAAGACATCTACTTTGTAAGTTTATCATTAGAGCAGTGTGCGTGTGTGCATGTGTGTGTGTGTACTCCCACACTTAGGTATTATCTTTACCAGGTCCAAGTGAGTGTCCTATATAATGCTAAAACTTAGGGAAAACGTCCTCTTACCCACACCATGATGATCAATACTTAGATCCTGGGTGGCCAGTGAGAAATGTCTCAGGGAAATTAAAAACAACACCCTACTGCTTTCCAGATATTGAATCCAACCTAATGCTTAGGGCTAGGTCAGATCAGATTGCTAATCAGAGTCCCTCAGCTTCCAGAGGGTACTCTCCAGGGGAACATGCAGAAATGTGGTCTTGGTATCAGACCACTAAAGGAGAGGGCTCTTAGCAGATGTCAAAGCTTCTGTGCTTTTTTTATACCATGTGTCTTTCAGGGAATGCTCTTTGAACCTCCTTAGGCTTCCTTGTGGCACAGTGTAGTATAGGAAAGAGTGCTGAACATCTGACTTTGGCCATTTACATTGGATGTGACTACAGTAAATTGTTTATCTTTTTTCTATGTCAGTATTAGCGTTTGTAAAATAAAATTATAAGAGGATAAAATATGATAAGGAAGAATGACATTTTTGGAGATGCTATAAGGGTAAGTAAAAGGTATTATTTTTCATTGATCAGATTGGCAAAAATAAAAAAAAAGTTTAATATCCCACTGACTTGTCAAAGGTGTGGGGAAACACGAATTTTCATATGCTGCTGGTAGAAGTATAAATTGATTCGCTTCTAAAGAGATCAATTTAGCAATATATATCAAAATTGCCAGTGTACATACATTAGACTAAGTAATTTCATGTCTAGGAATTTTTCCAATAGGCAAAAATTTGAACATGTGTTTCTAATACCAAAATGAAAATAAATGCCCATTAATAAGGGACTGGCTAAATAAGTTGTGGTAGATGCATACAATAGAACAGCATAAAATTGTAAAAATAAAGTAGAAAGTTCTGTATGAAATGATCTTCAAGATATAATAGGGGGAAAAGCATGGTGCAGAAGGGTCTTGTAATATGTTATCATTTGTGGAAAAATGCGGGGAGATGTATCTATAACCAAATATATATTTGTCTATAATTGTAAAGGTATAAAGTATTTCTGGAAAGATATACTCATAAAAGTGGTGAAGAAACTCGGAAAATTGTTGTCCATGTGAAGGGGAACTAGGTGGCTGGGGACAGGGGTGGGAGAAGGGCTTTCACTGCACACCATTTTGTACCCTTGAATCTTGAACCATGTAAATTCAAACTTAATACCCTTTATAAAGATAAAGGAGCAAAAAAAAAAAAAGATCAGTATAATTGACCTGGGTGTACCTATGTGTGTTCACACATGTCCTTATTTGTACTTGCCTATCCAGCTACATTAATCTAGGGACGCCTCTTGTTTAGTCTCCAGGGCCCTGATGCTGATCAAACTGAACAGGAAATGAGGGGATCCTTTACCTTTGCTTGGTGGAGGGTGTGAGGACCCGGGCTCAGTTCTGCCCTTTCTCGCAGGAGCAGCTCAAGGTGGCGCCTCAGAAGTCTGGGGCACAGGTTTAGCAAACAAATGGCAAAGGGAGGGATGCAGGCCTCCCAGTCAGCCCCACTGGCCGTGTGGTGTCCTTGAACACTACTCTGTTGCTCAGCGTGGAGGCCACCACTGTGCACAGGACGGGCTGCCTGACTCCGTCCTCTTTGCACACTGTGGGGATTCAGGAGACCCAAGCTTGTTCCCTCATCTTTTGAAGGATGGCTTTGTCTTCTAAAGTCTGAGTAAATAAAGTAACTTCCCCACTAAAATGAGGGGTTTGATGTCGCTTATCTCTAAGGGGTCTCCTAGCATTGACATCTTATGCTGCTAAAGGTCAATCTCTAGCCAGAGTGAGAGTCACACCTTAGGCCAAGGGACGGTTGGCCCCCTCTGGATCCTGAGGGCTCGAGTGCTCATTCCAGGCAATCTGGGAGACATGGAAGGAAATGAGAGTTGGCTCCTCTCTCTTGAGACCCCCATTCCTACTCCTTCCTTCTTCCCATTGCCTCAGAGCCACTCATCTTTCTCTGAAGGGATTGGGAGAGACAAATCCTTTCTTTCACTTCCTACCCCACTGGCATTCTCAAAGCCAAGTTAGGGAAGTGGCAAGAAGTAAGCTGGGTCTCTTCAAAGCACTATTTTGTCAGCAAAACTTGAGACATTCCTACTGACTACCTTTTAAGGATATTTTCTGGAACTTCAGCCCAGCCAGACTTAAGTTTGACCTTGACATTGACCTCTCTGCCCCTACTACCCAACAGGCTTCTGGACACTTTTCAGGTATAATCCTGCTCCATTTAGCCATGAACTCTCACTTGCTGGTCAAGAATCACCCCTCTCTCCCCACACTGCCCCCCCACCCCCGCTCCTAAAGCAGAAATTTTCAAAGTGTGGTTCCGAAGAACACTGCTTTAGAATCACCCAACAGGCTTATTAAAAAGAAAGACTCCTGAGCCAGACCTAGTAGATTAGAAGCTCAGTGGGGATGCAGGGGAGGCTGAGGAACCTGCACATTTAAACAAGCTTCTCTGGTGATTCCTACCCACCTGGAGTGGTGCCGGGAGCCAATAATCTAAGGATATCCTTTAGCCAATATTGGTCATGGTGAAGACACACCATTCTGTCCATTTTTATTTCTGCCTAACAAACGTTTCTTTTTTTCCCCTTTGAATTTTATTTATTTATTTTATACAGCAGGTTCTTATTAGTTATCTATTTTATACATATTAGCGTATATATGTCAATCCGAGTCTCCCAATTCTTCCCCCCCACCGCCGCTCCCCCCCACCCCCGCTTTCCCCTCTTGGTGTCCCTATGCCAACAAACATTTCTCGAATGCCTCTTATGTGCCAGACACGGGCTTGACCCACAAGTCTTTCACAAAACTCTAGGGAAAGGCACAGCACACTAAACTGTTTTCTTCAGGGAGGGTCACGTTATCAGACTTCAGACAGGTTTTGAATTCCTGTCTTTAGGATCCCGTTCATCCCTACCTCTACCTTAGGATAGAAGGATGCTGCAGAGAGCTGCAAATCTTGCTTAAGAGAAAAGAACCCTCCTTTTTATCCCAACAAGCAAGAGCCTTTCTGTCCTTTGGGGCTGTGGAGCCAAGAGTTTGCATGTGCTCAAGCATCTCCAAGGGATAACACAGTGGGGCTTGTGGAGAGGGATTGTAAGAGGCTTCTTAGGAACAACTGTAAACACACAGAAGACCAGACTGCCACCCTCCATCACTTCTGTCTGCAGAAAAGAAGACTGTTGTTTGAGTGGGAGAGAAGGGTAGTCCTGGGGGGTGGTTAGGGGGTGACTGCTGTGGTGAGTACGATGGGACAGATTTCAAAGCATTCCTACATCAAACACAACCTGGCAATCAGGCCCCTAGGCTGTCACCTCCTGCTGAGAACTCACAGCACCAAGACCCAGCAGGGTAAGTGACCCTCAAGAATCCATGACTCGAACAAGCAATAAAATCAGTAAGACATTTCTTCCATACTCTGTGAACTTCTAGGAGACAAACTTTAAAGTTACCAAAAATATCCTATATTCGTATCTTTATACACACAATTGCCTCAATAATATCTTCCAACATCTCCTTAGAAAATTATAGATTCAGATTTTCCTAGAGTAGATTTATAGTATAGCTAACATGTGCCAGAAATGAATCCCTCGTTCCTTTGGTTTGAGAATATCTTTTTTCTCAGCCTAACCTTCCCCTAACAAAAAAGTTCTTACACAGTAGGTCCTTGGCAAATGTTTATTGAATCTGAGTCTGAGATGATCAGAGTCTTGACTTTCATCCTGAGTAAGTCAAGAACCAGCCCAGGAGTGGAGATGTGGCCACTCTGAGCCCCAAGGTGTAGCATATGCCAAAGGCTGGGAGACGAAAGGGAGTAGAGAGAAGGAGGAACAGAATGTAGCTCTCTGCCTGCAGTTATCAGGGAACTGCTACTGGGTCTGAACACATACTGAACACCCCACCCACCCACCCTCACCCACAGTTGTTAAAATAGCACGATTTTTAAAATCTAATTTTTAGATGATTAATTTTAGATGTCCCTTTCAGGACATTCTCTTCTCTCAGCAAAAGCTCAATCTCCAAAATTTCTCTTTGGGGAAATAGTGTGCACAGCTCACTGGTGCACCAAAGTCAATGCTCAACTGTGACATGAAGGACCCAACCTTTGCTCCAAACGCTTAGCATTAAAAACCTGGTCTTTGTTGCAATGAAGGTTGCCAAGGCACCTAGGCTGCCTGTTTTTCCTGAAACCTTAGAGAAAAGGCCCTTAATTTGCTAGGTTTCGGTCAGATTTGCCAAACAATCAGGCTGGGTTTCCTGTCCTACATCCGGGTTTCTGCCAGCTGGTGTCTTTCTCTAGAGACGTTTACAAGGCCACCCTTCCTTCTTGACCCCTTGGGGCCTCTGGACCTAGAAGCTGTGATCAGATGAGTACCATTTGAGAGCGGGGTCTTATAGTTTTGAGACAAGAGTGTGAGAGCTGAGACATTGTGCTGGTAAAAACTGGTAAAAATTAAAGTCTAGCCAGTGGGGGGATGAGGGGGCATTGTGAACTCAGCAGCATCTGACCTGCTGATACTTTTGCAGAAGGGCACAGAAGGAGGACAGTGAAGAAATGCATCTATATGTGACGCCTGAGCTAGCTCTGAAGAGCTCTATCATTTCCCAACCAAGGTGCTAGAGAAGAGCCTTTTTCTCTTTTTAAAAACTATTAAAAAAAACAAACCTATTTAGGACCTTTGTTGTGGGACTGGCTACAGGAGAGAACTGAAGTAGCAATGTCAAGTTTGAAGGGCTATCTTCCAGCCCAGGATTTTATTTCCCAATTAAATCCAAGAACTTCAGCAGTGCAGGAATCCTCGACCTCTTTAGCTTTGTGCTCATTCCTAGCTGTCTACCCTCTACCTACCCTCTCCCCTCCAGGCTCAACCCTCCCCCATCCTGGCTCAACTTCAGCCTCAACACTGGTAACACTTTTGGTGTGGCTCTGTTTATTCACAAGTTCACATCCCTGTAAGGAACTGGCTCCCTGGACTGTAAAAGCTCCTATTTTCCAGACTTCCTCAGACTGGAATTTTAGGCAAGGGCTCAATCGCTCTTTCATGACAAGTGGATCAGTAAAACAATAATAAAACCTCGGTCACCATAACTTAGAGGCTGTAATAGATCAAGTCCTCAAGGGCACTTGAATAAGCCAAAAGTAGACTCTCTATTCACACAGAGTTTTAGGAAACCACCCTCTTTCATTACCGCTGTGTGTAAATAACATTTATTTATTTAATTTGTTATTTGTCCTGGAGCCCCAAAGAGGGAAACATTTAAAAAAATGTTCAAGGAAGTTGGAAGGTTTATCCATGTAAAGCTTGTCTTTGTAACCATTCTACTTTTCATTTCCTGTGCCAATTGCACTTTTATTTCCCGTCTCTCTACACTCAGTAAACAAAACCATATTATCAAGGGAAAGACGTGAGCCCATTAACATTGTGAGACCTCAGATTTCACTCGCAAGAGACGACGCAGCACTTATCTGATGGAACAGAAGCTTTAATTGCTTCGAGGTACAAGGCTCTCCAAACCTCTGAGATCTGACCGGTCCCTGGGAAGCCTTTGCTCCCTGAAGCCAAAGCGCCTCGGAGAAACCGTGCGCAGCAACGGTGCGTGTGCCAACCGCCCAGAGAGCAGCACAACGAGCGTTCCACTCCAAGGGCAGTTTCTTTATTTTACAACCTAGTCAGAGGGGGAGAATCTGCTAAACATCCCACAAGGCAGAAACTTTCTTCTGTCCAAATCAAACCCCTGGACTCCAATACTCGCCCTTATCATGCCGCCACAAATGGAAGCAATCGAAGAAGCTGCGAAATAACGTGAAAAATCTAGTTTAAAAGTGAAGAGTTTGTGCCGCCCCTGCTACACAGCACCTACAGCATAAAATTTAGTCCCCAGAATCGGGGCGAGAGGGAAAAGAGGAAAAATTAAACGTCTACTCAAGGTTTAGGAGAGAGATTAGGAGGAGTGCCAAGAACACTGAAAGCGCTTAAGGGCTCAGAGAAAAAGGTAAGAGGAATAACTTTACCTTCTCAGGAGGAGGCTAGGAGCGGTCCCCGATGGCCTTTTAACACTTTCCACACCGCGGCGCCCACCCTTCACACCCGAGAGACTAGCCACCCACGATGCAGAAGAACGAGCTCACACCCTCTCCATCCTCTTGTCCTCACCCGAGCGGCCAGTCCTGCCTTTCTGCCCCCACCTGGTCCAATACCTGTCCGGGAAGCAGGCGTCCCGCGCTCTCGCCCCGCCCTTCCCCACGCAGCCCCAGGCCAGGGCGCCTCTCCGCCGGGCCGGGGTAGGGCGCTGGTCGGCGGCCACCCGCCGGTTGGCAAAGTTGGCGGCCGGGCAGGCGCGTGCAGCGGCGCGCCAGTCGGGACCCAGGCCGTGCTGAGACGGCGCCCATTGGCCGGCCGGCGCCACGTGGCCACCCCGCCCCTATATTAGGCCTCTATTTACCCCCGGCTGGCTTGCCATGGCTCGGCGAGGGTAGTTCGGCTAGAGAGGGAAGGCGGAGCGGCGCCGACCGCGGCGGTCCTGCGGGCCCCGCACCTGGGCGCGGCCGGTGCGCTCAGGTGGGGTGGACCGGAACCATGAGTTCCTACCTGGACTACGTGTCGTGCGGCAGCGGCAGGGGCGGCGGCGACGTGCTGAGCTTTGCGCCCAAGTTGTGCCGCGCCGACGCTCGGCCAGTGGTCCTGCAGCCCGCCTTCCCCATAGGCAGAGGCGACGGCGCCTTCGTGAGCTGCCTGCCCCTGGCCGCGGCCCGAGCGGCGCCCTCGCCCCCGGCTGCTCCGGCGCAGCCTCCCGCGCCGCCCCCGGCCGCGCCCGCGTACGCCCCGTGCCCCCTGGAGGGGACCTACGAGCCGGGCACGGCACCTGCCGCGACTGGCGGCGCGGACTACGGTCTCCCGGGGCCCGGGCCCCCGTACGACTTCCCGTGCGCGCTCGGGCGGCCGGCCGACGACGGCGGGGCGCACGTCCACTACGCCACCTCGGCCGTCTTCTCGGGCGGCGGCTCCTTCCTCCTCAGCAGCCAGGTGGACTACGCGGCCTTCGGCGAGCCCGCCCCCTTCCCGGCGTGTCTCAAAGAGCCGGCCGACGGCCACTCCGGGGCCTTCCAGACCGCGTCCGCCGCCCCCGGCGTCTACCCCAATTCTGCGTCCCCTTCCTCCGGCCTCCCCGCCGCCTTCAGCACGTTCGAGTGGATGAAAGTGAAGAGGAACGCCCCGAAAAAAAGTAAGTGCTTGGGCCTTGGACGGACGGACGCCACCGGACGGGGCTGGGGACGGAGCCTGTCTCGCGTAATTGCGCCGGGGGCGTGCTGTAGCTGTCCCTCTGGACGGCGGTTTGGGTTTTATGGGGGAAACGCGGTCCGAGGCATCATTAAAGCAGGCGAATTCCATTGAGCGTGCCCCGAGTGCCAGGCGTTGAGAAAATTGCGGGAAGGAGCACTCGGTGAAGCTTTTCTCCTGGCACAACTGTGTTCGGAGACCCAAGAGTGACTTTGATTCTAATGTGGCCCCAAAGCTCTCCCGAGCCTCGTCTCCGCGTGTTCTCGCCCCGCTGATCCCCTGTCTTTACGTTGCAGGCAAATTTGCCAAGTATGGAGCCGCCAACTCGTCCAGCGCGATCCGCACGAATTTCAGCACTAAGCAACTAACAGAACTAGAGAAGGAGTTTCATTTCAATAAGTACTTAACTCGGGCCCGACGAATCGAGATAGCCAACTCACTGCAGCTGAATGACACCCAAGTCAAAATCTGGTTCCAGAACCGCAGGATGAAACAGAAAAAAAGGGAACGAGAAGGGCTTCTGCCCTTGGCCACCACCGTGACTTCCCTCCAACTTCCCCTCTCAGGAACGAGCCCCACCAAGTCTGGCAAGAACCTGGGGAGCCCTTCTCAGGCCCAAGAACCTTCATGAGCCTTAGTCACGAGGCTGAGGAACTGTGGCCTGTAGAACTTACAGGCCACCCCACCCCTATCTGGACTTATTAGCTCAGTTTAGGATGGAGGTGGGCAGGGCAGAAATAATAAGAGGTTTCACTTGGGAGAGGAAGTATCCTGGTGGCTTCTGAGTTCGGAGCTGTGGGTGTCCAGATGTTACTTTGAAGTCTCTAAAGCCACCGATCTGTGTATTAATTGTGTCTTATCAGGGAAAAGGAGCCCAGCCGCCCGCCCAGCCCTGCTGCTATGTTGCCTAACTTAGTCATGTGCAATTCTCGGTGCAGAGTGGCAGAGCATTCCTTGCTGAGCTCAACCAACACCTTGATGTGCTCAGAAGAGCATCTACCCAAAGTTTTATCTGGTTTTAATTTAAAAGACGAGACTACATGTATTCAGCTTCTAGAGATGACCAAAGCTAGTTATAGTTAGGGCCTCCTTGATGTATAAGCTGCTTCAGCAATGATCTTCACGTTTGCACTACAGGTTTTTTTTTTTTTTAAAAAAAGCAGTTTCTACCTCTCCATGTGCCTGAGTGACGATACAATCTCTGTTTAGTTAGTAGCTGAACAAATCCGCAGGGTGGGTAAAGATCCTGAACTATACCTTGACACCAGTTACTCAAACTTGAATGTAAATATATACAGTATGTATATATTTTAAGAGGTTTGCTTGTAGTGAACTCATATATGACATTTAATGTCATAGCATGTAAAGGGTTTGAACTTTTTTTTTGTAATAAAAATAACAGAATGTGCTACCTTTTGCTTTTCCTTACACTCTTATGTTTTGATTATCTTTCTTTAAAGCTGATTCAGTTTCTTCTGTTTGGAATTTCTTGATTCAGCTATGGGAATTTGTTAGGCTGATAACTTTAAAAAACAACACTTCTTAAAGGCTGTGTATGTGAACTAGTTAGGGACGATTATCTGAGCCGTTTAAGGGAGAAAAAACTCTACTCTGCCCAATATCCAAGTAATTATGGAAGTATTTCCTTACCTTAAGTGCCCTAGTTTTATGGTGAATATGTAAACTGCACATTAAGTTTAGATGTCCACTGTGGGAATGTTGTATAGCCAAGGGGACACTGCAGAGAGATCTCCTTGTCTTTTTCTCTCCTGCTCTCACAAAAGGAAGAGGAAAGACAACTTGAAGACTTTGTTAGTTGGTTAGTGTTCTGAGAAAGGTAGCTGCACATCAAAAAATCTCAGTGGCTGAATTCCCATTTCCAAAGTCAAGAATTACAAAGGAGGATGGGAGAGACCAGTAGTCGCAGCTTTCCACTTCCTGTAACCCGGACTGTCTAGCCTTGTAAGAGCACAGGGGTGCCTTTCTGTTTTTGAAAAAATGATATATTTTCAAATGAATTCTTTGGAAGAAGTACAGGCAGAAAATTGGAAAGTTGGCAAGAAAGTATGTGATAAAAAACTTCTAACCTTATTTCCATCCAGCCCCCCAGTTCCCATCCCTGAAGGCAACTGTGGTTTTTCAAATATGATTTGAAAAACTGTGGTGTTAATACACAAAATCATCTGGATACTTGGGACAATTGTTGGGGGAGAGGGCAGGTCATTTCCCTCACTTTATAGATAGCTATAGCTCTATCTTTAAATTCTCTGTATAGTTCAACTGAAAGGCTTAAAGGCCCAAAATAATCCAGCTAAGAGCTTCAGCTCTCCTGTTAGCTGAATTTCTAGATTGTAGTGTAGTACTTCAACCCAATAATTCAGAAGTTTAATAACTGTGGAGGAATACTTTCCCTATAAAACAGTCATGATTGTCTTAGAAGATTGAAGTTACACTTAAACTCTTGTCCATTGCACCCACAGTTGAATGGATTTGAAGAAATAAAATGATCAGCTCTAACAAACTCAGCTGATTAGGGGGGAAAGATATCATTTAAAAAGCAGGTCTGTCAATATTATTCTTGTGTTTCACCATCTGCCCTTCACTAACTTGATGCTAATCGGATCTTGTTTGAGACAACAGCTCCCCCTCTGAGCTCTGTAGCCATTTGAAAGGACTTGTTAAAGACTTGTGATCTGCTTGCTCACAGCTATCTCTGGGCTTACCCTGCAGTGGTCTTTGACAAGACAATGTTTCTTTTTTGATAAGCATTCAAAAGTGCACCTAAACAAAAAAATACCAACACGCTTGGTCATTTCCTTAATCTACCACCCTCTTCTCTGAGAAAATAAAGCTTTTCCTTTTGAAGCTACTACTGGCACTTAGCCCTGATGGATGTCTTCCCTGATGAAGGTGGCTATTTTGTCATACGTATAATGCTGTTCTATGAATCAGGCCAATATTAGCTATTTTTTGACCAACCCCAGGGATCTTTAAAAGCGTTCTTAATGCATATCGCTCTACAGCTATATTCAGTATTAGGGAGAGTCCTGGCTGGAGATTGGGACGAACTAGGTGACCTCTGGAGGTCCCTTCCAGCAATGAACATGTTACAGGAACAACTCGGTGACTTCTGCCGATTTTGTTTTAGGCCTATCATTGGAAGAAAGAGTTCAGTTCTGAGAATGCAGCCCCTAGGATTACAGTGATACTGTATTTATACAGGAAAAGTGCATATTTGACATTATTAAATACATCTCACCATTGGAGATAACCTGGCCCGTGTGGATGTTTGTAGAACATTCCCCTTCCCATTATTCAGAGCCTTGTGTTATTTTGAGTCAGATCCTCGATGAAGTATGATGGTTACTACACAAATTGTGAAATTGCCAGAACAATCCATCCCATTTCTATTTTATAAGATTTCGAACTAAATATGCTAATTTACCCTCTAGCAACTCGCTACAAGAATGAATACACAGTGGACAGCTCTATCTGTTATATAATGAACTATTCAATGTTCTTTTGTCTTCACAGAATGACCATGTGTCTATTTTTCTGGATTCAGGATAGCTGGGAGTGAGGATGAAGAAATAAAGCATTTAATAACATAAAAACTTTTCATTACTGTTCCTGACTACTGGCAAACAAAGGACTTGCTGATGTAAAAACCAAAAGCAATGTCACCTAGATCCTCAAAAGATTAATTGTATGTGATTTATTCTGCCTCAATCTTACATAAGGTGAGGCCCAAGACCAGAAGAGGTTATGTCTGATTATCATGTCATCAGAAAAGAGGAACAGGCTCAGGAGAGTTGCATTAACTCCGAAGTTCTTATTTCTTATGGCCAAACAAATGCTCTGTATTTGCTGAATATTGAATTTGAAGACATCAGGACCTAATCAGCTTCTAAGAGATGTTTAGCTTGACCACAGACCTCTCAACGAGAAAAATACTCATTGTTAAAACTTTATTTGTGGTTTTAAAGTGAAACCATACTGGACGTATCTCACAACTAATGATAAATCTCTATCTAAATAGAAATCAAGATTTTCATGGCTTTGAATTCTACAGCATATTTCTGGGGCCTGAACATGCAACAAATATACAAAATAGTTCTATTTAACATCTCACTTGTAACTGCTTCTGAAGTTATACTTGTTATGCAGAGATATAATTTCAATAGAAACTGTTTTAATTCAAGCCAAATGGAAAGAAATCCTAAATATTGGTATGAAAGTGAGGTCTATTATTTAGATTGTAAAGTGTTAAACACTATGTTGTCTATTTCTAATAGCCTTATTGGTATATTTAATAACTATAAAGAACAGCCAAAGAGTGGTCATTTGGACTTGTAACAGCTAATAAAGCAGGTCACTGACATCTTCGAGGCATTTCTAGAGGGCTCTAGACTATTTAGCACATCCCATTCTTAGGGGTTTTGTGCAGCCTAAACTACAATTTGAGGGAAACTCTTTAAGAAAAAAAAAAATGCCTCAAAATCATAAATACAAAATGGCTAGGGCACCTCCCTAGACCTGGTAGGGCCCAAGTTAGTGAAGTTTAAGTTTCTCTGGCTTCATCTCTGTCCCTTCCTGAAATGGTTGCTCTATTCCCACTGCCCAGCCATTGCCTGTAAGATGATATCAATAATTGCTTTTCTCCGACATCTTGGAGCCAGAATTACTGTTTGCTCCTCTTCAAGTGTATCAAATAGTAGGTAATGTGAACAATGGCAGACTGGGGCTCTGTTCTGCTCTCTGAGCATCTCAACCCCACTCTGTTCTTCTGGACTGCCGGCTGGATGAATTACTTCACTGCCTTGGAGTGGGAGCTCTGTCTCATCCTGGAGGTCCTTTTCTGGTGTGTTTCCTTCTCAATGATACAAAGAGAAGAGAATTGTAGAGCTAAAGATGACACAGCCGCACTGCTGACTTCTAAGCATTTCCTGGAAGGGTGGAATCACTGAGGCTGAGGAAAAGGGCTGGGAAAATAAGAACACTGTTCTTAAGGAAGGGGACCTGGATTTTAGCAGTAGTTGTAGTTTCGGATTAAATGGGAAAATAACTTCCCTGGTCTCGGTTTCTCCTATAAAACGAAGGGGGTTGGTCTGGATGATCGTTACATTTCCTTATCATCTTAGTATCCTTCCATAATCCTTTGCTGGTTATTACTGAAAAGTTTATTTAACTATAATGTAGCTCTGTAACATTAGCATCAACGAGAGGCACTGATTGAAGTAATATCTGAGTCTTTGGTAAGTTAACCTACGGAGCTTTAGAATGTATGTGTGGTGTATGCGAACTGGGTAATGTTTCTCATGGGTCTTGATGCACAAACAAGTTGACAATGAACAATGGTGATAGCCCCCTCCCCTGAAGTTACCGCTTTGCTCTGAACAGATAAATTAGGGTCTACTAAGAAACTTCAAATGGGTGTCAGCGCTTTACATTCAGATTCTCAATCTCCTTGTTCTTAAGTCCATATTTCAAGCTTTCAGAATAAAGAAGTAATTTTGAATTTGTCTTCTTTGAAGATATGTGGGACTCCAAAGTAAATGCTTCGTTCTGTTGAAGACAAGAGATATGGATGACCAACTCACTCCTGCTTTCCATTAGTCACCAAGTTCTGCCCATTTTTCCTTCACGGGCTCCATCATCATTCATCTGTGCAATGGATGCCTTCCTTGTCTCCTTGCCTTCAGTCTCCTCGGCCAATCCATTTTAAAGCCACTTCTTCACCATGTTGTTCCACTGTTGGTTGTTTTTTTTTAAATATTTATTTATTTATTTAGGCTGCACTGGGTCTCAGTTGCGGCATGCGGACTCTTAGTTGTGGCATCCATGCGGGATCTACTTCCCTGACCAGTGATCGAACTCGGGCCCCCTGCATTGGAAGCATGGAGTCTTACCCGCTGGACCATCCTGTTGTTCCACTTTTAAATCCTTGGTAGCTCCTGGTTGGTTGTCAGTGGGAGAAACTCAAATGTCTTTAGCCTGAGACTCAAGTCCCCCAACATCTGTATTCATCCATGTTAATCTCATACCATTGCCTGACATAAAAACTTAACCCCAGGTAGTGTGATCTGTTCATTCTTTCCCCAAGGCAATTTATGCTTTTCTGCCTCTGAACCACTTCTCATTACATTCCTCTCTTGTAATTTTCTCCCACCTTCTCTTTGCCTATCCTACGTCATCCTTTATGGCACAGCTCAAATCCTATCACCTCTGTAAAATCTTTTTGCATCATCCAAGTTTCAAGTGAGCTCCTCTGAGCTTCTGTAGCATTTATTGTTTGTATTACTTGTTCAGCACTTACAACCTCCTGCCATTTTATGAGACCTCTTTCTCGTTCACTTTCTCTTTCCTTCTCCCTCTTCCTCCCTGCCACTGTCTCCCTCTTCCCCCTCCCTCATTAGTTCTCTCTCTATACTATTTGCTGAAAGTTGAATGCAGTTTTAGCAGATGAAGCATACAGTGCTACTTGTTAAGTGCCTCTTCTACCAGGTGAAGAACACTATAACCACTTATTTGCTAAGTACTCTTTATATTTTATTATTTACTGTAGAAGACAAGCTATTCTTGACCACAGGATAAAATACCAATAGCAGGCCAGCAGGTGAAGGAGGGAGAACTATAGACTTCTTTCATTGTGCCTCGAGGCACATTCTTTTGATTGAATACATTGTAAACTAACAAAGAGTGTGAATGTTGTCTAAAACGATCCATTTTATCCTTTCAGACTATAATTTATAATGTACTTTGGTTGTTGTTTGAGGCTTTCTAATATATTGTGTTAATTACTACAGTTACAGTTACAGTTACTTGAGGACCTTATGGGAGCAGAACCTTTAGAGGAGGATTGTTGAAACCAAACAAGGTCTAGTGTGGAGTTTATTAAGAAAGGTCTGGAAACAATTAAATGTAGTGGTTACAAGAGTGGAGGAAGATAGGCTTGGGAGCAAATGCTGGGACAGATGACTCAGTAACACTTAGCTTCTACATTCCTCCCTTAAGAATGGCAATAATAACGGGACTTCCCTGGCAGTCCAGTGGTTAAAATTCCAGGCTTCCACTGTAGGGGGCATACGTTCGATCCCTGGTGGGGGAACTAAGATCACGAATGCCACGCAGCGCGGCCTAAAAACCCCCCAAAGTAACCATAAAAATAAAATAAGAATAAATAAAATAAAATAAAAAGCTTCTGCACAGCAAAAGGAACAACGAACAAAATGAAAAAGAAAAAAAGAATGGGAATGATAACGTCCTTACTTCATTGACTTTTGGAGATGAACAGAGATAATACATACAGACTGCTTAGCACAATGTCTGATGCTTAATAAACAACCACTAATTACTAACACAGAATGAATTATGAGAGTTGTAATAGGCAGCCAGAACGAAAAGATGCAGGCTAAAGGAGAGAAATAATTTAGATATACCACAAATATTTATTGAGCTCCTGGGTGCCAGGCACAGAATATTAACAATCAGAATTGAAGAGATATTGAGAAGAAAACAAGAATTGCAGAGAATCAGTTTGGAGAGAATAAGTAAAGTCCTAGGGTTATTGATAAAGTTAGCAAAATTTGGTGGCACATGGTAACAGACTAAGGTAAAATGGCACTTAATGGATACCTGATGAGAGCAGTGGCTGAGAACTCTCTGAATTAAGTAAGAGCCCAGGACCTTAGAAGAAGCCTGGGGGAAATAAAAAACAAAAGGGGCATTAGGGCTTCCCTGGTGGCACAGTGGTTGAGAGTCCGCCTGCCGATGCAGGGGACGCGGGTTCGTGCTCCGGTCCGGGAAGATCCCACATGCCGCGGAGCAGCTGGGCCCGTGAGCCATGGCCGCTGAGCCTGCGCATCCGGAGCCTGTGCTCAGCAACAGGAGAGGCCACAACAGTGAGGAGCCGGCATACCGCAAAATAAATAAATAAATAAAAATAAAGGGGGCATTAGGCCATTAAACACTGCTTTCAATTTACTGGATCATTCCAGGCGACGCAGAAAACTTAAATCCATCACACTTCTGCTCAATTTTTCTCTATCCAAAGGACATGTGAATTGACATGCATGGTATTTTAAGGGTCAGGTGTCATAAATTAGAACCAAGTGCTGATTTACATGACTTTCCTACATTGGGACACCTCCCTGTGTTGAATGGATCATCCTTAAAAATAGACTCTGGCTGCTGTGTTCTGTTGACTTCAAAGTTAAAATATGATCAACCATGTTTTTTCCTTTGTTACTGCAGAACGGAGGAATTCCTCTCTTTACCTACTCTGCCAGTGGGGAATTGTGAATTTCTCAACTGTGCATAAACCTATAACTATTTCCATTGTGGGTTTAAGAAAGCCTGCTCTTAACCTAAAACAACAACAACAAAACAAAACAAAACAACTTGCTGTGAAAAGGACACTTTGAGGTCTTATATAAAGTCCTATATAAATAGAAAGTATTTTATTTTTCCTAAATGCCTAGGACCTAATTGTCAAAATAGCGTTAGTATTCAATTGCTTGCATGAGTTATTATTCTACCATATATAAATGTTTATATCTTCTCTTCCATTTGAAACCTGAGCTACATTTCAAATTCATGAATTGTGTTGGCTTCACTATAGGGGGCAAGAAAGAAATTATCAGCTTATGAAAGAATTGTAGAAAAGATAGATTCAATGTAAATAAATAAACTGAGCTCCAAAGGACAAATTAAACTATAATATTTCTCATTCAGATGAAGATAGCATACTATTTGTCCCTAACATCTTCAATTGACTTTAAAAGCAATTTGCATTTTCTTCAGTTTACCTGACAAAAAGCCCAATTTATTCTTCTGTTTTGACTGCAAATAAAATCCCACATGCAATCAGAATAATCTATTTTTCTAGCAGCATATGGTTCGTTTGCAAAATTCAAAAGCAGCTGTGTTTGTACCTCTGAAGACGCTTTGGAATTTGTCACATGTTTACACTATCCAAGAACTAAGTCCACTGTTATCGAAGGTTTGTGATTTTTGCCTTGGCCCTCGATTTTGAAAATGTATATATTTTATAAGAAAATGTTACAGGTTCCTTAACTCATCCCACATAAACACAGGCTATTGTAAGTTACATATTTTGTTATACCACTGCACTGAATAATCTTCATTCTGAATGATCAAAGATAATAAAAGTATTGTTTTATACCTGTCCCTAACTCAGTATGCATCACAAGGACAAAGGCAAGCCAGCCCCGGGTTATTCATAAGTAACAGTTTCATATTTTCCAATTCTGTCCTCTTTCAATTTTAGTTATAAAACATAATTATCATTTGAACTCAGGACAAATAGAATTAACTTAAAGCTTTCTCAATTAAGGTTATGTGGCATTAGGGACACTTTAATAAAATTCAAAAACACATTTGGGTCACTAAAAAATCCAAACTTTTAAATATTTTCTTCCCTTAATGTCAGAAGGCTCTATTAGAAGCTGCTCTCTTAGTGAAGAAGAAACAGTTATCTGTTAGTTTTACCTGTTTCTCTCTTTTGTTAAATTTAATATTTTTATTTAAAAAATAATATGCATGGTACGTAGCCAGTTTTATAAAATTATTTCTGTGTACCAAACTATCTCTCTATGTGTTCATCTATCATTCCTCACATCTATGTATATATAGAGATGTTAATATTAATGATGATTATTTCTACATAGTAGAATTTTGTTGATTTGTTTTCTCTGTAGTACATTTCTATATTGCTTAAAATTTTCAAATAATGAATCATTAAATGTAGAGATAATAAAGTCGTTACTTTAAAATATATGAAAAAGGGAAAAATGCATTTGGTAGCCACATTCTTTGCATTTATTTTTGCCGGTGGAAGACCCCAGAGGAATTAGATAATGCATCTCATGTGCCAATTCCTGAATAATTAAATAAAAATGTCTGTAATATACAGGGGTGTACACACGAGTCAAATAAATGATAGATAAGGTCTATCATTCATTTCTTCAATAGGGAATTCAGTACTTGGGTGTCACATATGTTCAATTTTCATCCTACCAGTTGGAAACCAGCTCTGAATTGTGCTGATAAAAGCAGAATTCATGACTAGCATAAGAATACCTTTAGCCTAAGGAAAATGGAGAACCAAGAAATACGGAAAACTACACTTCAGAGTATCATTTTTTCCGTACTTATAAAGCAAAACTAAAGAAATATTGGCTTTTATTTTATTATTATTTTTTTTTTTGCGGTACGCGGGCCTCTCGCTGTTGCGGCCTCTCCCGTTGCGGAGCACAGGCTCCGGGGCCATGGCTCATGGGCCCAGCCGCTCCGCGGCATGTGGGATCTTCCCGGACTGGGGCACGAACCCGTGTCCCCTGAATCGGCAGGCGGACTCTCAACCAGTGTGCCACCAGGGAAGCCCCTGCCTTTTATTTTAAAAGCAAGTTTATAAAGATACAAACAAACTTTTTATAAGAATGCGTATTCTTTTTTTTTTTGGCTTCGTTGGGTCTTCCTTGCTGCGTGCGGACTTTCTTTAGTTGCAGAGAGCGGGGGCTACTCTTCTTTGCGGTGCGCAGGCTTCTCATTGCGGTAGCTTCTCTTGTTGCGGAGCACGGGCTCTAGGCGCGCAGGCTTCAGTAGTTGCAGCACACAGGCTTAGTAGTTGTGGCTTGTGGGCTCTAGAGCATGGGCTTAGTTGCTCCACCCGGGCTTGGTTGCTCTGCGGCATGTGGTATCTTCCCGGACCAGGGCTCAAACCCGTGTCCCCTGCACTGGTAGGTGGATTCTTAACCACTGCGCCACCAGGGAAGTCCCTATGAATGCACAGTTTTAATGAGCTTTGCATTTTCCTGGAGAGCAACACCAAAATATTCTTTAATTTCTTTCTTTCATTTCTGTTGCAGAAAGACAAAATTTCATAGTGGTCTGTGAGATAAACACACAAAAGAACAAGTCTAGTTAAGCCTCTAAGAGGGTAGTTAGGAATTAGATAACCATGATGAGAAAATGCTAATTCTTTCACTGTTTTATTTCGAAGTTGGCTTATTTCATTAGCAACTTGATACCTCTACGTATGTGTGAGAAAACTTAAAATAGATGCCTATGTTTTTCAAACTGTGTTGGATATCTCCATTTGCCTGAAATTGTGAACATTCTGCGGAGCCTCTGCTCTACAACGGCTGCCGTCGTTTGGTTGTTCTGGGCTGCCCAGTATCCACTCTTCCTTCCCGTAACAGCCCTTCACTTTTCCTTAAGGGAAAGGAACGGTTGATTCTAGTGGCCGTGGTGGTGATGCCAGCTCTGGGGCCTGAGCCTGACTTACTTTCAGGGTGTTCTCAGCCGCCTGTGGAGCCACCTGCAAGCCTAGTTCCATGGCCCTCCTGGAGATATAACTAAAATTAATCTTTTTTGTTTTCTGTTTAAACTGGCTTGAATGGGTGCAATATTTGTCTCTCAGAACCCTGTGTGATGCACTGCCCTCAAGGAACTTATAAACTCAGGAGTAAGGGAGATCAGACGAGTCCAAAAATAACGTTAAGTGCTTTAGGGGAGCTTCACATGCTGCGGACGGTGTCTACACAGCACAAAATGAAGTGGCAGTTGGGCATGCATCCAGTTGCTTTAATAATTTTGGCAGCCCATTGAATACATAAGGCTGCAGGGTGGATCATGAGATCTCTGGAGAAGGGGATCCTACAACTTCCACTGGGAGCTTGCTGGGAGTTGCTTCACAGACTCTGGCAATGGAGAAGAAGAGTGGGGTTTTTTCCTTCGTCTCTTTTGGTTCCGAAGAACTTTCTCAGCTCAAAGTGGGAATTTTGGACTAAATGATAACAAAGCTCTCACTACCAATTGCTTCTTGCTTGGTTTCATAGTTTGATTAATTTTAATTCCTTCTGTTTCCACACCCTTCTGTGCTCCACTCTGTACTTCATACACATCTTTATTGTATTCGGATTGCTGGTTATTGCAATGATCTGCGTCCACGTCTCTCTCCTCCAGGGCAGGAACTATAATATGCTCATCTTCCTAACTCCGGATTCTCCACCACACCCATTTTTGCTATGTTTGGTGTTATGCTGATTTTCCGTACCATAATTACTGGAGAGATTTTTTCTTTTAGAAAGTTGTCCATGTGCTCCACTCTGATCCTTTTAGAAGGTGCTTCCTTCCATGCTTGGGTTAGAATGAAAAAGTAAGACAAGTTTGTCTCTGTATCTCCTTTTTCTGAGGCTCCTTCTGTCATAACTCCCCTGTGGGTCTACCCACACCTTCCAGTCAGTCGTGGATTAAGTCAGCTCTAAAGCACTCACTGGCAATGTTCTGTCTTAACCTGGTTACATGAGTGGTCTCTTTTATTGTTATTTAAACTGTACCCAAAATTTCAATGCGCCCTTCTCCAATCAAAATAAGTGAAATAATGCACATTAAGAACATGTATCTTGGGACTTCCCTGATGGTGCGGTGGTTAAGAATCCGCCTGCCAATGTAGGGGACATGGGTTCGATCCCTGGTCCGGGAAGATCCCACATGCCAAGGAGCACCTAAGGCCATGTGCCGCAACTACCAAGCCTGCGCTCTAGAGCCCGCGAGCCACAAATACGGAGCCCATGTGCCACAACTACTGAAGCCCACGCACCTAGAGCCCATGCTCTGCAACAAGAGAAGCCACCGCCATGAGAAGCCCGTGCACCGTAAGGAAGAGAAGCTTCCACTCGCCGCAACTAGAGAAAGCCCGTGCGCAGCAACGAAGACCCAATGCCGCCGAAAATAAATAAGTAAATAAATAAATAAACAATTAAAAAGAAAAAAGATGGGATGCCCAGTTAAATTTGAATTAAAAAAACAAAAGGACATGTATCTACCACTACATATACTGGGTTTCGCTCTGTGTGAGAGAGAAGACTGTCTTACTACATTTTAAGCTTCTTCTAGAGGCAAGAACGAGACACTGAGAGTATTAAGCTCTGAGATGACATGGAAGGCAGTGTTGTAAGATGGATTAGATGGGAAGAGATGGAAGTCAGCCAGGCCATTTCAGGGTTCATTTCCATAGCATTGATGAGAGATGTTGAAGTCTTGAGGCAAAGAAGACAAAAACATAAAACAGGCACTTGGGAGGAAAAATGGGAAGGCGTTAGTGACTGATGCAAAAGAGGAGTGATAAGACCAGATACAGACCTTAGAGCTCTAGAAACAGAAATGACTAAAACAATTTTTTTTATCATGGTAATATACATAAATTAAAAGTTACCATTTTACCCATTTTTAAATGTACAATTCAGTGGTGTGAAGTACATTCATACTGTTGTGCAATCATCACCCCATCCATCACCAGAACTTTTTCATCTTCCCAAACTGAAACTCTGTGCCCATTAAAAAGTAACTAACTCACCATTACTCTTCCCCTCAGCCCCTGGTAACCTCTACCCTACTTTCTGTCTCTGTGAATTTGCCTATTCTAGGCACCTCACATAAGTGAAACATAATACCTGTCCATTTGTGCCTGGCTTGTTTAAATTAGCATAGAGTTTTCAAAACAGATGAGTTTGCTGTGCCTCACCTCCATTACAAGTCACTTAAAGATAAAGTTGTATTTTTCAAAATGACATCCATTATGTATATGCTTAAATTTAAAAAGCCTATTTCTGGGTTTTCTGATTGCAAACTTCTGGATAATTGAAGCCAAACTTTTCTCTCTATGTGTGTCTGGGGTGTGAGTGGGGTGTGTGTGTGTGTGTGTGTGTAGGGGGTACTCTCTGCTCACCTACTAAGTAAGCACTCCTCCACTGCTCAGGAGGCCTTCCAACACCTGGAAACGCTACATTTTCAGATCTTCCTTGGACTCACCCCAGATTCAAAGGTATCTGGCCAGTCTCCTATTCCCTTTGGGCTCTGTTCTCTGCTAATAGGTCAAGGAGGGTAACAACAGGTTGGTGTGCATTTCCCAGGTTAAATATTTACACTTTAACCAGGAGTATTTTTAATGGACCTTAATGAATCCTGGAGAAAATGTGGAAATGGCAATGTCAGAAGAGCGGCAAGCTGATGGAGAAGAAGGTGAGACTCATGTGGCCAGGGCAGGCGTGGGGCTCTCCCAAACCTCCCGTGCAGATGAGCACCCAGGATGGCTGCAGGGTCCTGGCACACACCTAAAGGTGGAGGTGCTTTAAGTGCCACGAGGTAGGGTGGAGGAGGAGCCCCTCACGGCACAGAATCCTAACTGTTTGGGTGATTGCCTAGTCCAGTTCCAGAATATGGGCTTGGAAATTAGAGGGCCTGAGTTTGAATTTTGACTTCATGGCTTCGTGCCTAATTTGGGGCATGTCATTTGACCTCTTCTGTGCTTTCCCCACAAGTTGCCTTGTGGGGAAATGAACAAATGGTATCTACCTCATAAGATTGTTGTAAGGATTAAATAAAGACAATCTATTAAAGAGTATTTAAGAATGTTTTCTGGTATATAGTAAGCACTAAATCTATGTTAGCCACCCTTCACTTTACTCTTGAAAAAGACTGAGGCCCAGAGGTATTGCCCTGACGGCTCAGTGTAGAGCCAGGGTTGGAGCTACAGTAATAGGAAACTTTATGTGCCCATTAGCTCTCTGGGTTTCTTTTTTTTTTCCTATTGAAATATAGTTGATTTACAGTGTTATATTAGTTTCAGGTGTACAGCGTAGTGATTTAGTGTTTTTACATCTCTGGGTTTCTTAAAGCCAGGAGGAGGAAGAATAGCAGGTCATAATCAAGAATGTTTTTATCCAAGTCTGAGGGAGAAGGTGACCTACTGCCCAAAGCACTGCATTTTATTTTCCCATGATAGAAAGAAGGCACGGGGCGGGGGGAGCCTGGTGACGCAGAGGCTGACTGCCAGTGAGACTCTTACGCGTGTGCACGCACACGCACGCACACACACACAGACACACACACACACACACACACACACACCCCTACCTGTTATTTCGGCATTTTTTTAAAGTGAGAGATTCTGGTTAAAGTATAAATGCCCCTCAAGAGGGGTTATATATTAACCTCCTGCATTAGTTATCCATTGTGGTGTAACAAGTCCCTCCCAGACTTAGTGGCTTAAAACAACAATAATCATTCATTAGACCCCCCAGTTTCTGGGGGTCAGGAATTCTGGAGCGGCGTGGCCGGACGGCTCTGGCTCAGGGTCTCTCACCAGGTTATGGCCAGATGTCAGCTGGGCTGCATCAGCCTGAGGGCCTGACTGAGTCTGAGGATTCAGTCCCAACCCGGCTCGCTCACGTGGCTGGCAACTCGATCTTCTCACGTGGGCCTCTCTGTGGGGCTGCTTGAGTGGCCTCCTGACGTGGCTACTGGCTCCCTCCAAAACAAGCAGTCCAAGAAGCCAAGGTCTTTCTGAACAAGCCTCTGAACTGACACACTATCACTTCAGAATGTTCTGTCAGTCGCACAGTCAACTCCACTCGGGGTGGGAGGGGACAGCAAGGTATGAAGACCAGGAGGTGAGGATCTCAGAGGCTGGCTACCACGCCCATCTTCAGCTCCCATCCCAGTCGTGAATTAACCCAGGAATTGGAGAAACATGGAGGTGGTGTGGCGTCTGGAGGGAGGCCTTAAATTGGCCCTGAGGGGGAAGGCAGGAAGACAGGAAGGCAAGCTTCATCCACCTTTCTCCGCCCTAATAGAGGGTCCGAAAGGCAGCTTGAATCACGAAGGCGTAGCCCCTGAAGGAGGCGACAGACGTCAGAAGCACACTCTTCACTAATAAGTACCGATAAAATGTTTCCTCTTTGAAGCAAAGCAGTTAGAACTTTGAAGCTTTTGACAAATGTCCTGGTACTCACTGTCACCTGGCTGGACAGCAGTTTGAGATAGCTGCTGTCGCTTCTGCCAGTCTAATGTGTGTGACATCAAGTCAGTCTCTTCATGTGTTACTGTCTCCATCCCTAGAATGGGTTTGACAATATTAATTCACTGGTGGTTGTTTTGAAGAACAGGTTTATTATTACCAATACGCATTATACTTATTTTCATGTTATCATTTTGCTTTAAAAAATTCATTAGTATGTTTAAAAGATAGTACAAAGATTCTCATAGATGCATTAATCAACACACTTACTTGCTCATTTTTCTTTTAATTTTAGTTTTCAAAAATGCCCAAAGGCTACATCCATTACAGGGTAATGGACTGCAAAATGTTATTTAATTGCAACGAACATATTTACTGGAGTTACGGAAAAGAAAAAATATATAATTCTATGAACTTCTATCAATTTAAAGGAATCAAAACAACCCCTGGAAAGGGGTAAGAGAACGCTTCCTCATGTTCTCACTCTCCCTCTCGCTCCCTTCTCTGCTCATTCACCTTAGCTCCACTGACCTTGAGAAAGCAGGAGACCTTGGGCCAGAGTATCTTCTACACTCAGAAGGCCCGAGACCCGTGGCTCAGAACTCTTGGGAGATGGATGTATCTAACACCCTCCTGGTTTGATTCTGATACAGGGCTTTAGAAAATTGCTCCCCACCAGCAATTTTCCAGAGCCTTCCTCCTCTGCAGCCTGAGAATGTTCAGCAGATAGATCTTCCAGGGACTGGTGGGGGGCAGGGGCTGGTGGGGGGGTGGGGTGAGGGTGGGTGCAGCAGCCACAAGCAATCCCACTCGTTGTGAGTTATTCCGGCGCTTTCCTCACTCACCTCACAGATAGTCTGAGCATTTTTTGGAGGTGACTAACCATGGCCTTACACCAACAATCTTATTTATGATTCTTCAATTATAAAATATTTTAAGGGAAGATTTTCCCCATAAATTTAAACTGATAATTAAAAATATCAATAGATAAAACACATAAGTTCAGGTATACTTAATATACCCAAATTTTTCCAGCAGATCCTGGTACCATTACATATACGATTATATTTAATTCCATCGAAGATGATTACTTTGAACTGGATTCGCCTGCTGTCTATTTCTTGTTCCTCAGGGATCCTGTGAAAAATCCAAGGAAATTCCTTGCTGATTGGGGAGATATTAGATGCAACATATGGCCCACACATGTGATTAGTATTCCTCCAAGGAGAAACGCCAAGGGTTATATTTAGAATATGGGGTATGTGTTCAGTGGTTCTGGATGACCCAGGGGATTATTAGATTCTTCGTGTGGAATTTTCTGTAGTTAAAAGAGGAATCTGGAATTCTGACTGTGTGTTGGAGCTCATCTGTAGGTTTTGTCAGGTGTGAGGCCTGCCACATTTTCACTATTGTGTAGTTTCTTGAAAGCTATTCCTATGGCTCTTCAGAGATTTTCTGAGTTTCAGGGTCTCTACCATGTATTTTAGAGGAGGCTAAATTTTTACTTTAGAAAGTACACAGGTACTTTCTAAAGTAAAAATTAATAATTCACGAACAGTGTTATTGGCCCCCAAATAAAATGGATTGAGCCTATTGCCAGTTTTGCGCCTACCTTAAATGAAATAATTCTACATTTTATTTTATTGTTTGTCCTGATGTTTCACCACAATGGTGTTTTACCATGCATTTGATCACGGCACTAGAGAATGGGATAGGATTTCTGATAAAATTCTGATGTTCATGTCTCCGTCCTGGGAGGCCACATGCTGGTAAGTCGGGATTTCTGCTGCCTTGGTCCAAGGCCTTGGCTCATCTGACCACCTCAGATGCTCCACATTCCCTTCTCCATCTCCTGGTAGGATGTCATCTACTGTACTATGAACTCCTAGTTTTCTGTGTACCCTACTTAAGCCACTGAAGTCCTGAAGAATGTAAGGGCTGCCTATACTTGACTTTTCCACCTGAATATCCTACTCTCAACTCAGAATCAATACCCCTGACCAATTTACTCCTCAGAACTGGAGGTTCCCTTTCCCAGTTACCTGACTGCTGTCCCTGTGGTGACACCTACTTCTCTTCACTTCCAGTCAGCCAGATGAGAACTCTTGGGAAGTATACTTTTCTTCCTTGTCTTACACTAATGTCTAAGTCCCTTTACTCACTTTTCTCTTCAAGTGTTTGGATTCACTTTCCATGTTCTCCTCATTTGACATTGCATGGGAAGCTTTGATTCTAGCTATTTGCCGTGACTCCTGTGTCCTCTCTCTCTCTCTCTCTCATTTGTGCTGCTCCCCTGGCCTCTAGGCAAACTGCACCAAGCTTAACTAGTTTATCTCACTCTCAAGGGCCACCTCTAGTAAGAGTTTGCTTAACTCATCCAGCCTGGTTTTCCACTACTGCCAAAAAAAGCTTCACTTCTCTCAGGTTAATTTCCTTTTGTCTTTTATTCATATTAAGATTTTACTTGCTTCTGCTTATTTTTTCAGGCATTTTTTTCTTCCTGAAATATTCCTTTCCCCATCTTTCAGTTCTCCATATTCAGACCTCTGATAACCCCGCCTCACAGTACTTTCTTCTTATCCGGTACTTAAAATTAACGAAACAGATCAAAACCATAAAAATGTGTTCATACTCTTTGATCCAGTAATACCATTTCTAGAACTGTATCCTAAGAAATGAAAAATTAACCAATGAGAGAAAGCTCTTGGGCACAAAGTTTCCTCTCCCGCACAACATTATTGATGATAATATTGAAGAACTGGAAACAAACTATATATCCAATAATAGAATTAAATAATTATCATACATCCCTCTGTGGAAATTTTGCATGCACAAAACAAATATTATAAAGACTGGAATTATATGAAATTTTATTTAAAATATAAAGTTAACTAAACAATAGCAACAGAATGCATAATATCGTATGTATATAAACATTTAAAGTCAGTCCTTAATGTGCAAATTTTAAACAAGCTTGGGTATTCCTCTTTTTTAGATAATTTAACACTAAAGACGTTACTGACAAAAGAAAAACACATCCATTTACAAGTTTCTATGTAAATAAATTTGAATTTTTGTTAAAAAGAATCTAACATCTCTTATGTGCATATGACATTCTAGTTACTTTATAATCATTTAATCCTTAAAACGTACCCAGTGAGGCAGGTATTATTAGCTCCATTTTGAAAAAAACAAGCCAGGAGAGGGTAAATAATTCTCCCAGGATCACACAGCTAGGAAATGGTAGATTCAGAATTTTCCCAGACTCTGATGCATGATAATCTGAAACAAAACATTTCAGAGGACTTCAATATTAGATAATGTGACTATTATCATCCTTAAAAAGTAGGGGACAAGAGAAAGAGAAAGAGAGTTTTGGAATTACTTACATGGACTTCTTCCTAAGGAGTAGTGGAAAACATCACAGAGGTTAATGACAAAGGCCATGGTGGTGGGCAGGGTGTCTTCTGGGAGTCCTTGTTCACCATTCTTAGCTTAAGGTTTATGATTCAGAGGTGACAGTGCTAAAATTCTTCAAGCACTTGAATGGTTTGATTAGGATGCAACCCACCTCAAAATCAGATAGAAGATTGGATGCTACTGTCTCGCTATAGATGGCAATTCAGCTTGGTCCTTCATGAGACTTTGGTTGCAAGTAATCTGTCAGCTTTCCAAAGGTAGTTGGAGCTCCAGACTCAGGGCTGTTTCTGGAGCACAGAGGATCCTGGAGTTATCTCCCATGTATAGGTCATAAGAAGCTGTGAGGTTTGGGCAATCTTTGGCTGCAAGGGATACCTTGATCTGCAGAGAATTTTGCAAAAATAATGTTGGCAAAAAGCTAATTTTACTGAATTCATGGAACTGGTAGCCACCTGGAAACGGGTATTTCAGAGATTCATACATTTTCCTCTGGGACTTAACAGTGTGGATTCCTGATTGAAGAGGACAGGTAAGATGTAGTTTTTGAGCTTCTTCCATGCTCTTCGAGCTATATGGGGGTGGCCTAGGCACCATGGATGCGGTGCTAGCGAGAATTTTAATCTCACAGTGATTCGGTTATTAGGTCAACCTTTGATTCTACCCAAACTGTGCTGTACTTGTCAGAGCCTATGGATAGATAACGCCATTAGTTAAAAAGATGAGACTGTTCATACCTAAAAAACTCAAAATTTGTTTCACATGGCTATGGGCAGAAAAAAGGTCAGTGACTAGTTTAGTTACTCATAAGCACCATCAGATAATTTTCAGAACAGTCCATGGGGTTAGCATGAATTGGGGAAATAATGCTTAGAGACAGCCCTTTGTTACTAGAGTGACCAAGACAGACAAGGATGGAGTGTACATTTGTTGTGTGGGAGGAGGGTCGAGGTAGGATGGCTGAAGATCATGTACGGCCAACTCTTATCAAGGTAAAAGGGAATGGAACTGCCTTTCCCCCTTTCCCCACACACATTTCAGACTTCATATTATTCATATTGCATTTATATATAGTATGATTCATATATATTCATATTGCATTGTTTTGACATTTTGTTTGCTTTCAAGTCTGCCCATACTGTGTATTTTAACTTGAAATCCACTGTGCAAAAATTCTGGGGTGCGGGAGGTAGTGAGGAAATTTTAACTTCCCCAAGCATGGTGCTAGCTTTTGTATCTCCCTCAGGGTGGCATTACTTTGGTTAAAATTTGCAGTTTTGTGAAATCTGTTCCCTGTTGAAGAGTGAGGAGTCCAAAGTTTAGAAGTGCCTCATGTCCACCAGTAGCCTTAGCATTGTTACCAACATGTTGTTAAATAACTCGGTTGTGTGGTATTTGCTAATGTGGGTATTAAAATTCCAAACAATTAAAAAAAATTAAAGCTTTTAGCGTGAGCAGCTTCAGGGGACAGAATATGCTGAAATTAGCAGAGGGGCATGGAATGACTAAGAAGATCCACCAACCCTTCTACCTGAAAATCTTAATGCCAGAGTAGAGAGGCCTCTTGGATCTTTGTTTTTCTTTCTTTTCTTTTTTTTAATTTTATTTATTTATTTATTTATGGCTGCGTTGGGTCTTCGTTGCTGCACGCCGGCTTTCTCTAGTTGCAGCGAGCAGGGGTTACTCTGTTGCGGTGCGTGGGCTTCTCATTGCGGTGTCTTCTCTTGTTGTGGAGCACAAGGTCTAGGCGTGCGGGCTTCAGTAGCTGTGGCACGTGGGCTCAGTAGTTGTGGCTCACAGGCTCTAGAGCTCAGGCTCAGTAGTTGTGGCTCATGGGCTGTAGGCACGCGGGCTCAGTAGTTGTGGTGCACAGGCTTAGCTGCTCTGCGGTGTGTGGGATCTTCCCGGACCAGGGCTCGAACCCATGTCCCCTGCATTGGCAGGCAGATTCTTAACCACTGTGCTACCAGGGAAGCCCTGTTTTTATTTCTTTTTAAAAGTACTTTTAAGCTTACCTAAAGTCTCTTTTTATTATGGAAATAACAAATATGCAGTCTAAACTTATCTTGAGAATTCTATTCACTTGGATGATTTTCAAGCTAGATAACTGTGATGCAACTTGGATATTTTCTTAGCTTATGTTTTCTGAAAAAAAGATTCAATATTTTGCTTTTGATGTACATCAGATGAGCAAAGAATAGAATATCATATCTCGATATGCTACTTAGGGATTCTATTATGAAGAAATTTTGGAGTTTTCATAGTGGTTGTTATATGAGTGGTATTATTTTTAATAAAAGCATGACTTTTGGCCATCATTTTATTCCCCTTTCACTGAGCTATAAGCAGCATCAGATAACTTTCTTAAGATTGTGAAGAAAAAACCCTATTATTCTATCGGTGACCTTTGCCAGGCACCTGCTCTCTTGAACTGCTCATGTCTCTGGAGTGTCTGACTAAGGTTTCTTCTGGTCAAGCCATCGACAATCCAAATGTCAAACAACAATGTGGCCATTTTTCATCTTGAGATAAGCGTTTCTCCAGTAAGATGATCAATTAGTCTCATTCACATTTTAACACTCCTCCCCATGTATTTTTATGCCATACAAGGATCTCTATAGTCCTATTACCTTCTTATTAGAAAACCTCTTCATTTAAATTTCAGGCTATTAGAACACATAATCAATCCAAACACACCTCATGTATGACCTATACGTGTATTGACAATTTCATTATACCAAAACATCCTGCAAAGGTGGTATTATGAAAAAAAAACTCTCTTCTTAAGGACATGAACTAAAGTCTTTCATAGAAAATGTCCTACTTTATTTCAAGTTCTGGAAATGTTTTTTTTCCTGAAGCAAAACTTATGTTTAATTAATTACAAATAGGATTTTTTTTTACTTGGAAATAAAGCATTTCATGGAATGCTATGTAAGAAAAATTCCAAAATGTATTTGCTTTTTGCTGTAAAGACACTTAAGATGCTATATTTTATTCTAAAGAAAAGTATAATGTGGGAAACATTAGGTGTACATTTTGAGAATAATTCTCAGAGAATCATTACATATTACTTTTGGAAAGTTTGAGTGCTGTCTGGGTTTGCATAGATATAGCTATAACCACTGCTTCAAATGCAGCCAGATTTTAAATATGAACTGTTTTTTTCTTAATTCCTTGTTAATGGTTCATCATCCACATCTACCCAAGTTTTTGAAACTGTTTTACATTACAGCTGGACGATTTATAAATCCTGCCCAAGAGATACCTATGTTTTAGAGAGACTTATGAATGCTCTCGTTTTCAGAGAGCTAATTTTTAATTAATGAAATTTAAAAAGACCCTTTCAGAGAATGTTACTTGGGAGCTCAGAGTGCTTACACCTCTGAATATAAACTGTTTCAAGTCATTTTAGGAAGCACAATAAAAATATAGTACTAAATATATATGCATATGTGTGTCTGTGTATAGTGAGAGAGGAAAAATAGTTCCATGTCCAGAATCAGTCTTTAGTAACACACTTCAGAAATTTGGAATAGTTAACATAATCAAAACAGCTGGCTTAAAATAAGAAGATACTTTTTGACATCTGAAAGTGAAACAGCAGTTCCAATAGGCATTATAAATAGAATGATCTTCATTGGTTTATTAATTCATTCTTTCCTAAGACAAGCCAGTGACAAGCACCTAATCTGGGCCAGGTAATGTACAAGGCACTAGAGATACAAAGATAAATGACAATCTGTGCCCTCCTAGAGATTTTTTTCCTCTTGGAGTTTTAATGTTTAATTTCTTTTGTGCTTTTATTAGGAAGGAAAGGCAGAAGAGGAGGAAAATGATTGTCTAAAATAGGAATGGAAGCTTGAGTCAGAAGCCTGAACTCATTCCATTATTAGAATGGTCTCAGTTCTCCAACTGAAATGAAACATACACACTCCTTTTCTCTCATGCAAAGGGAGGATGAATAGTAACAAGAAAAGGGCATGGGTTCTGGAGTCAGGAAGGTATGGGCTGGAATACTAACCCTGCTACCAGTTGGATTGTGCGTTTCTGTAATTTACTTAACTAGCCTCCTCGTAGATTGCTTTCTTCATTGCAGAATGGGAATAGAAATATAGGTAGGTCCTTGCTAAAAGCCAGTTCTTTCCCCTCCTAGTGCCTTCCTTTCCCTTCAAGTACTGAATATCACTGATCTGAAAACAAGGCTCCAAACAAAAAAAATTAAAATAATTTGAAACCTGGGAATTATAACTTTCAAACGATGTAGCTTAACTGCTAACCTTGATGTTTTATAAGTTACTGGAGTAAAAATGATGTTGGGGACCCCTAATTTCTTGGTCTGGCTGTGCATGCTTGGCACTGGTCCCAGACTAAATATAGCACATCTTGCTCCTTGGGTCAATATAATTTCTAATCCCTAGGTTGAATGAGCAAACCTTCCCAGACAAAATTTAATTCTCAAATGCATTTAGGTAGACAGTGGATATATCTAACAGTGCATCACCAAGTGAAAACAGGTCATCAACATTAGCTCAGCTAACTGAAAAGAAACTTGCATTAGGAAGCCAGCAATCTCACCAACAATGCTGCTGGGGATTGACTAAACATAACTGTTAATTGAAAAAAAAAACGAAACATAGAATATTAGGGATATATTCTCCCACATAATTCCCCGAAGTGTAAATGGAAGCTCAGCAAGTGCATCCTCAGAAGAGAATCTACCTCTTAACATCCATGTTCGTTGCTCAAGCTCCATTCACAGACTCTTGAAGGGGGGTGAAAAAGGAAAGAAAATCCCATGGAATTTTCAGGTAAGAGTCCATCTCTTTGCACTTACCAGTTCATCACAACATAGCCTTAGCTTTAAAATGGCTGAACCGTTTAGAGTCACGTGTTCTCATCTCTGGAGGATGGACTTGGCCCTTTACCTTTCTAGAATAGATTAATGGGTTTCATCTCACTTACCCACATGAAGGACAAGGTTTAAAAAGCCAGGCCCCTCTGATTTAGATGGACTGTAAAGCACTTTTTTTTTTTTTTTTTGGCCTTGGTCAAAATGTCTCTGAACTCTTAGACTTAAAGCTGAAAACAGGCTTTATGCTCTCAGAGTGTCAGGAGAAGTTAAACGTCTTTATTTTTCCATTCATTTCCCTTGAAATAAAGAAGCCTATATTTTCCAGTTTCTTCACTAACTGGAATCAATTTCTGCGGTGGATGAAAGTTACTATCACAACTGAGTGTGAAAAATCAATGAGAAATTTAAGACTGCTGTTTCTGCCACCACTTGTAATGATTACGACAGCAGGCTTAGACTGCCTACACAGTAGTCCTATAAGCCAGGCCCCAAAGAATCCTTATATCTCTGTGCAATCCTTCCTAGTAAAACAACCATTTTAATCTAAATGAGACTGAAAAAGGTATCCTTTAGCAATTTGTTGTTTGGCTTGTGGCTGGTATTAGTTTTCTGTAACTGCCTTAGCAGAGTAGCACAAACTTAGTGGTTTAAAACAATCCAAACTGATTACCTTACAATTCTGGAGGTCAGAAATCTGATGTGGGTCTCACTGGCCTAAAGTCAAGGTGTTGGCAATGCTATATTCCTTTCTAGGGGCCTTAGGGGAGAACCTGTTTCCTGGCACATCCAGGTTCCAGAGGCTCTGTATTCCTTGGTTCAGAATCCTCAAAGCAAGCAATAGTAGGGTGAGTCTTTGTCATATCACATCACTCGACACTGATTCTTCTTCTGCTTCCTGCTTCCACTTTTAAAGACCCTTGTGAATACTGGATAACCCAGGATAATCTTTTTATTTTAAGCTCAGCTGACTAGCAACCTGAACTCCATCTGTAACCTGAATTCTTCTTTGCTCTGGAACATATATCCACAGTTTCCGGGGATTAGGACACAGACATCTTTGTCTGCCACGGGCTGAATAAAACCTCCTCTCAAAACAAATAAAAACAAGCAACAACAAAAAAGGCAATACATTTCCCTTTTTCAGAAGAGTAGAATAAAAACCTTTTTCAGATGAAGACATTTGTCATTTGGTTGGAGCCTTGGGAGCAACTATGTTTGAATCACAAACCCCGAGTGAGCCTTGTCGAGCTGGAGGAGTTCCCAAACTAGTGACAGTCGGAGCTAAAATAAAGTTCTGAGTCCTCTGGGGGTTCACCTCCTGTTTCAAACAGTAAACTGGAGTAAACAATTACTTTCTTACGGGTGTCTGGAGGAAACAGTTTAAATATGTATCATTCTAATCTGAACTGGGCTGAGAGAGCTAGCTGTCTCCCCTTTCCTAAAAGCTTACATTACAAGTTCCTGTACTAGGTGTGAAGACCCTGACTACTGTACTGGCAATCCAGGGTGGGCAATTTTGTAGAGAATGGCTTTGATTGGCAGCTGGCGCATAATTAGATACTTACTATCATTCCATAATTGATACATCCTTCTCTGTCTTTTTCTGATAATCTGGGGATAGGGAGTCATCTTTATTTCCTCTTCTTCCTCCCACCCCTCATTTCTGCCTGATTGTGTCTTTACCCAGTGCCTCGCAAATGGAAGGGTGTAAGTTATCATTCTGTGAAATGTGTGAAGTTTTAACAGCAGAATCCTATGTAACTGAGGCAAATCACCAGACTGGGCTTGGTTTTTCTCTACTGCCTTCTCATTCTTCCTCTGACCGTTTAAAAAATGTGATATAAAGGATCTTTCCCAAGTCAAAAGATTCAAAGTATTTCCATATTGCTATAAAAAATCTTTGTACTTACAACTTTTTATTTATTTACTTATTTTTGGGTGTGTTGGCTCTTTGTTTCTGTGCGAGGGCTTTCTCTAGTTGCGGCGAGCGGGGGCCACTCTTCATCGCGGTGCGCGGGCCTCTCACTATCGCGGCCTCTCTTGCTGCGGAGCACAGGCTCCAGACGCGCAGGCTCAGTAGTTGTGGCACACGGGCTTCATTGCTCCGCGGCATATGGGATCTTCCCAGACCAGGGCTCGAACCCACGTACCCCTGCATTGGCAGGCAGATTCTCAACCACTGCACCACCAGGGAAGCCTTGTACTTACAACTTTTATTGGCGGCATAATATTCTCGTAAGTGGAAGTACAATAACTTACCTGATTTCCTCGTTCTCTTTGGGCATGTTGGTTACTTTCTATTTTGTTATTTCAATTTGCAGTTGAAAATAACAGCAATTATCGTCTTGTGTATCTGGTGCTGTCTTCTTTTTTTCTTTCACCACTTTGGTTTTTCCTTGGTACAGTTCTCCGTTTGTTGTAGTAAGTCCTCAGATAATCCTCAGTGGTCAGTGGATGGCAAAATTTCTGAGTCACTTCATGTCCAAAGTTATCTTTGTTTTTCTCTTCATTAAATATTAATTTAGATGGCTGTTGATTTAGATGGCTGTTGATTTAGATGGCTGTTGATTTAGATGGCTGTTGATTTAGATGGCTGTTGATTTGGGTTGAAAATTGCCACACGCAAAGATATGGCAATAGCAAACGAGAAATTCCATCTCCTCAATAAGAAGATAATTTAAAAGTTTTCTGCTAAAATTGAATATACGATTTTATACATGCAAACAAAATAGGTAATGTATATTTATAATATTTAACTTAATCTTTAATTTCATAACACAAGCATTTAAAACAACATATTAAAAAATTACTTGTTCTTGTTTGAAATACTGCTTTCTTTTTTCTTGTTGAATTCTTTAATATTTTTGTTGTGGTAGAATATACATAACATAAAATTTACCATTTTAACAGTTTTTAAGTGTACAGTTCAGTGGCATTAGTACATTTACATTGTTGTGCAACCATCACTACTATCTATCTCCGATTGGTGTTATCTTCCTTCTGGATTAGGAATTTATTATAGGTGTGATTACGTGGTTAGAGGGTTTGAATCACCTGCCTGCTTTGAAATTCAATAATATTGTAGTGTCAAGCGCATGGATTATAGCGTTAGACAAACCTAGATTTGAGTCTTGAATCTGAGTAATATTTTACAACATTGGGGAAGTTATCTAACCTCACTAAATCTCACTTTCTTCTTCTCCAAAGTGGCGGTAATAATGGGACCTAATAATACCTAATAATAATCTGTCTGAAATGATATATATAAAGTACATAGTATGGTGCCTGGCACATAGGAAACACCCATTATTTATTTAATAATATGTAAACATATGTAGTATGTAAACCTATTATTTATCATTATCATTATTATTATCATATTCACAATCATATAGAATCAATTATTCTTTGAATACTGTGGCTTCTGGCATTTTACCTCCATATTTTAAGGATATTTTAAACAATATTTTCATTTTGAACAAGTTGTGATAGTATCAGGATTATGTAAGGTGCCATTGGGGTGATTCTTGTTAGACTTGAAGGATCACCTTTTTACAGAACATGGAATTAAACCACAGAAGTATTCACAGCACACCACAAGGCAGATTTCAATATCAGATGAAGTGCGGTGGGAAAGAATATAAAACAATGAAAGAGAGAGACAGAGAGAGAGGGAAATAGATTGATTTTGAAAAAGTCAATAACTAGGGAAGCTTCTAGTTATTAATCCATTAAGGAAAGCAATTGTAGAAAAAAAGGGGATCAACGTATAATCAAGTCCTGCAAATATCCTCACAATACACTCATGAGACAGTGAAGAGTGTCTAAGCCTAAATACAGGAAAGCTTACTATTCCCAGCCTCACACAGCCATTCATTGGCTGATTAGAATTTAGGTTCCCAATCCCATGATTCCATTTGCCCGTGGCTCACTGATTAAGGACTGATTTTAGAAGGAGGTCTTTTTTACTTGGAACAAGTGGGTCTTTACACAGACACAGACTCATGGAGAATAGACAGAGCACAGCTGAGTGGCAGAGCTGACATTTGTCCTATGAGATCCCTGCCTACCCTTCTCCACCTTGCTCCCTGCATCAGAATTGGCAGGCAGAAGTTGCACTAAAGGGCTCTCTCTCTCTTTTTTAAAATATATTTATTGGTGTATAATTGCTTTACAATGGTGTGTTAGTTTCTGCTGTATAACAAAGTGAATCAGCTATATGCATACATATATCCCCATATCCCCTCCCTCTTACGTCTCCCTCTCACTCTCCCTGTCCCATCCCTCTAGGTGGACACAAAGCACCGAGCTGATCTCCCTGTGCTATGCAGCTGCTTCCCACTAGCTATCTATTTTACATTTGGTAGTGTATATAAGTCCATGCCACTCTCTCACTTCATCCCAGCTTACCCTTACCCCTCCCCGTGTCCTCAAGTCCATTCTCTATGTCTGTGTCTTTATTCCTGTCCTGCCCCTAGGTTCTAAAGGGCTCTCTTGCCCTCCAACTTTCTGCTGGTTTTGGCCAAGGAGACTGGAGGGAGGAGAGTTTTATCCTTCTTGTCTCCTCCCTGCGGGCTTGGGTCAGGCTGGCTGTGTCCTGGTTTCTGTCTGGCAGCCCTCTGGGCACAACCCCTCAGGCTTCAGGTTCCGGTAACTTCTCTTCACTCTTGTTAGTGCAGGGTAAAAATAACCCCAGTGCACTATCGTATTGTTCCTTGTTCATTCCTTATACCTTGATCATAACCTTGTAAATAGTCCTTTTACCAAAATCTCCTCAAACAGTCCCCATATTATCAGCTTTCTGCTGAAACTCCAACTGATACACAAGCTTTATTGCTGCTAACCAGAACTTTTGGGGAAGAAAGAGAAGGTGACCTAGCCTAAGAGGGATCTAGATGCTTACCACTCCAGACTGGGTTTGGCCCATGCTGATGGGAAAAGAATGTGAGTGGAGTTATTCCAATAGATATGAGTCCTCCAGAAAACGGGATCCTTCCTCTTCCAGTCAAAGGGGATATGACATTTGCATTGATGGGGTCTCACCAGGACAAGAAGAGAGACCTGGACTGGGTGGTGTCCTGTTGCCCTGGGCTGTCCTGGAGAGTTGGCCATGAGGCCCCTCCCCTGGGTATAGCCTTTTGTCTAGAGTGGCCAGGCAATCTGGAGCTGGGCAGCCCAGGCATTTACTGATTCTTAAAAGTCATAGAGCTAAAAGGCAGCCGAATCCTTACATTTCAGACCTATCATTGGCACCTAAATTACAGTGATTTTTTTGGCCACACTGTGTAGCATGCAGGATCTTATTTTCCTCACCAGGGATTGAACCCATGCCCCCTGCAGTGGAAGCGTGGAGTCCTAACCACTGGACTGTCAGGGAATCCCTAGTATATATAATAAATATAATATCCCAGTATTATAATCAAGCTTTATATCTAAGGCTTTCAGGCTTTGGATACTTTAAGGAACAGTTTAGTGACCAAATAAAGTCATTTGTTTGGAGGTCTCTAGACTCCTGAGAAGAGATTATCCTGGGAAGCCCTACCACAAGACCAGTGTTGTCCCATATGGGGACAGCAGCTTTGACGTTGGAGTTGCTGCTTTATGCCCTCTCTTGGGAATGCTTTACACATTTGATAGGCTGCCAGGCTCTAGCCAATAGGGAGAGCTTCTTCTATTCTGTACGAAATGGGAAAGCCCAATTCTAACCTTACCTCCAAACCCCTTGACTATCATTTAGCTATCTTCGCTTCTCTAACTGCTTCAGGCTTTAATTTTCTACCCCTCACTTTGGTAGCTGACTGTGTAGAGGCTGCCTTTTGTTGTTACTTCAAAGGTGTATGTTCATTTATTTATTCAATTATTTATTGAGTGGGCAGGGACTGGACTATAATAGGCAACTGTGAATATGATGAATATAATCTCTGCTGTCCTAGAATTTATAGTCCAGTGGAAGATACAGATACATGGAAAGATAATTACACATGCTTGTTCCTTGTTTTGCCAACTTTATTGTAAGCAAGAGGCAGAATTCATACCTACTGTTTTGTATCCATCAAGTACTAAGTACATAGTAACATTCAGTAAATACTTTGTTTTATACATTTCCTGTTAATAGTTCAAAGTTTGTTACTCTGTGTATTCTTTGGTGTCAAAGGCATCAGATCTGGCCTCTAGGCAAGGAAGGAAATCAGATTGCAAACTGATGCTTGCTCAGCCCTCTCTCTACGCTCCGGGACAGCGGTCAAAGCAGACTAGCTCGCTTCGGGTGTCTGCTAGACCTGGCCAGCTCCCCCATTCTAAGCCTTCTTCCTGGAGGTACCCATGCTCCCTCACTGATGAGCCTGCCCACCGCACTGGGAAGAACTATTTTACAGTAAGGAAAAGAAAAAAAGAGGAAAGAACAGAAAGCTCTGTAGCTAAACCAGTTTCATCTCTCAGGGATAAAAAGCTGTTCTCCAAATGACTTCATTGTAGGGAATGGGAAAGGAATCTATCTGAGGCTCACTGGAGTTCAGCCACTATCTCTTACTTTGGTTTTCTTGCTACATTCTGGATATGTATTTCCACTGCTTGATGTATTTTACTATTGCTCTTTTAGGAACTAAAGCCCAGTTATTCCAACTAATATATTCTAATATTGTTTGGGAATGGTTAGTTTCAATTATTAATTTAATTTCCAACATTCTTGACATTTTAAGACTTTTAATTAAGATGAATTTGTTAAATGCATCAGGATTTGCATGATGGAAATGGTTCTTTGCGAGGTTCTTTTTAAACTGAGTGGTTTTAAATGGACAGTAACCCTTATACTGGTCACTATCATTTAGTATTAATACTAGCCTTTCCATATAGATCAAATTAAAGACTTAAATCAAATGCAAATTCAAGAGTTAAATCAATTATAGTTATAATTACATTCATAAATTTCTTCAAAATTTTATTTTTATGAAGTTACCCACTTATGTAACTTAATTTTCATTCATCTTAACCAGTTATGATTTTTATTTGATTGTTACCTTAACCTGCCAGCATGTCCATCTTATATTTGTAGTAATTTGTTCATGATCTTAGGCTTTATTATGTATGTATTTATTTACAGTTTTATTGAGAAATGATTGACATATAACACTGTATAAGTTTAAGGCGTATAGCATAACGGTTTGATTTACATATATTGTGAATAGGTTCAGCTAACATCCATCTTCTCATATAGACACAATAAAAAGAAAAGAAAGAAGAAAAGAATAACGGAAAAAAAATTTTCTCCTTATGATGAGAACGCTTAGCATTTACTGTCTTAACTTTCCTGCCTATCACACAGCAGTGTTTGCTATAGTCATCATGTACATTACGTCCCTAGTACTTATTTATCTTATAACTGGAAGTTTGTACCTTTTGAAAACTTTCCTTCAATTTCCCCTCACAAGTCTGATCTCTTTTCTATGAGCTTGGTTTTTTCTTTTTTTCAGATTTCCCATGTATGAGATCACATAGTATTTGTCTTTCTCTGTTTGACTTATTTCACTTAGCAAAATGCCTTCAAGGCCCATCTGTGCTGTTGCAAATGGCAAAATTTCATTCTTTTTTACAACTGAATAGTATTCCATTATATACAAACACACACACACACATATGCTGTATCTTCTTTATCCATTTATCTGCTGATGGACATTTAGGTTTCTTACATATCTTGGCTATTGTAAATAATGCTGTTATGAACATTGGGGTGCATGTATCTTTTTGAATTAGTGTTTTTGTTTTCTTTGGATATATACCCAGGAGTGGAATTGCTGGATCAAATAACAGTTCTGTTTTTAGTTTTTTGAGGAGACTTCATACTGTTCTTCACAGTTGCTACACTAATTTACATTCCCATCAACAGTGTACGAGGGTTCCCTTTTCTCCACATTCTGGTCAACATTTGTTATTTGTGGTCTTTTAGATGATAGCTATTCTGACAGGTGTGAGGTGATGTCTCGTAGTTTTGATTTGCATTTCTCTGATGAATAGTGATATTGAGCATTTTTTCATGTGCCTGCTGGCCATCTGTATGTCTTCTTTGGAAGAATGCCCATTCTGGTCTTCCGGGTTAGACTTATTTATAATTTTGAGGCCACTGGAACTTCTTCTAACACTGTCTGCAGGGAACGAGGTAAAAGGCTCCTCTGCTGTTTACTCTGCTGCTAGACTAAATCCTAAACTACTCTTCTAGACCCAATCTGGTGCTCGCCGATCCCACTGAGACTTTCTCCACAGGTGACTATAACTCATTTATCCATCTAGTTCTTACCTTGTCCTTCTGTCTGGAAGTGCTCCAATTGTCTTCTGGCTTACAACTTCAGCATCTCCTAACTTCCCCATTCCAACAACAACTTCAATGGCTACCACAGGAAATGTTCTCCCAACCTCCACATTGGAAGGGAAATGATGCTTCCATCAGACTTGTCCCAGGCTTGAGATGGAACCCAGATGCCCTGTTCCTTAAAAACAAATTTTTTTTTTTTGCTAATTAAATGTTGAATTGTGGAAACTGGTGGGATGGATTGGATCAGAAACCAACCTAGAGGTGGGCTTAGGGCTGAATGCTTTAGATAGAATTAGAATATAGCACGCTTTAGCAGAATTAGAATATGGCAGAAAGCCAATAACTGGTATTTTCAGCTATTACTTTAATGTTTGCAGCTATTCTGCTGTTTAAATCCTTTTTATAACTAGGATGAATTAACCAGAGCTGTGAAAAGCATAATTTTTCTCAAGGAATCTCTAGGAGAAGGAGTAATGATTTTCAAGGTAGAGAAAAAAGTATAAGTATTAAGAATGAATTCACCTAAGATGGAATAAACCAGGAATCTATAAGAAAATACATCAGTTAGGTTTAGACCTTGTAGCAAGTAACAGGAACCCAAAATAATAGTGGCTTTACTTAAGTGGAGCTTTATTTCTCTCCATGTAAAAATATTTCTCGATTTCTCGATTTCTACTTCTGTAGACAGTCCTTGAAGTCATCAGGGATTCAGGCTCCCCCGTCTTTTGGCTTTACTGTCTCTAGTGTTCCATTTCCTGGCCCAAAGTGGCTGCTAAAGCTCCGGCTGTCACGTTTGCATTCCAGCCAACAGGAAAGAAGGCTATTACATATATATATTACTTTATCACATTAGCTATAACTTAGTCATATGGCCATACCTAGCTGCTAGGGAAGCTGGGAAATGTCTTTTACCAAGTGGCCACATGCCCAGCTAAAAATCAGTACTATTGCAAGGAAGAAGGAAAGATGTTGGGGAATAGATAAATATGATGTAACTGGGGACTGTTGGGGGTAAAAGGATCCATGAGCATTCTATGAAAACAACTGCCAAAGAATTTCTGCCTTCTAACATTAAGCAAATAATTTAAAATAGATGTGAAATCATTTTCTGGAACATTTTTATAATAGAACTACAGCACAACTCTCAAGAGCCCGGTAGTAAAAGCACATGACAAGTTATAACTCTTAATGTAGGTGCTGAGAATGAAGAAGAGTGAGTGACTGTTGAAAACAAAGACCTCAGAGACTTTCGGATGAAGGGACACCAGAAGTGTAACAGCAGCCTGTCACAACGTGAGGAATGGTTTTGATCATTGTCAGAGGAGTACCTCTGAATCGCAGATTTGGGACTTGCAGAGTTTTATTTGGGTCAGGTTCTCATGGGAAGCATTTCTGTACTTAGATTTTCAAATCAGAGAAACTGAAATCTCAACTCCAGAGGATACCAATTATTTTCAAAGTAGCATTTTCCTTCCAAATGAGTCAATTTCAGTCCCTTCTTGCCATTTCCTGAAGCAATAATATATTTATCCAGTGTACTCCAAGTTAACTTAATGTGCTTAATTTGTCATGAGGGAATGATTCATGTACCCTGAAAAATAGAATTCACTAGTTTGAGTGTGGGGAAAAAATCCAAAAGAATGTTCCCTATGAACCACCAGATCACTTACCATCACATTTGGCCTCATTTGTTCCCTCTGGAGGACTTTCAGATCAAAATCTCTTGAGGCTAGGGAATCTTTCTATTTCACTTGGTATCCCAAGTGCCTAGCACAGTGGCTTTCACAGAGCTAGCTCTCCATAAACATTTGTTGAAATAGTCTGAAGATGGTTCATCAGAGACATTGACAGAAAAGCACAGAATCAAAATTAACAACACAGCTCTTAGTTAGTCTTGGGTTGTTTTTAGTACTTCTAAGAGAAAAGAAAATTCACAGCAAGACGGCCCTGGGAAGTCTTGAGCTTTTGTAAAGAAGTGATGAAGGAAAAATATTTATTTGACAACTGCTCTTCAGTGTGAAAAATCCACAGCTGTAAACCACAACGAAGCAAAGAAAACCTAATCTATAAGAGCTTAAGCATTTTTCCATACTACATGTCAGGATACACGATTATTCCTTTTGCTACTTCTGTTTGCCAGTTCTGCCCATTTGCCAAAATAAAGACGTTCTTTCTCCAGCCAAACCTCAGCTGTGAGAGTGAACTAATGACTTAAGAATGGAAAACATGCTTCCTGCAGGAGGATTCCTGGGGAAGACAAAAATCATGTAACTAGGACCAGTTATAGAGTTTGTGAGGCTCAGGGCAAAATGAAGATGTTGGGGCCCTTTGTTCAAAAGTCAGGAAAAAAGTGCCATTAAAGTTACTAAAATATAAAGCTTTTTCCTTTCTTCCACCGCCTCTCTCTTGACTTGTCACATTGCTTTTTTATTATTACTTAGTTTTGCTTTAAGTAAAGAAGAATTAGACAGTTTAAATTACTGGTATGATTTTTACCATTCATCTTTTTATCGTGGAATTCCAGTTTTTTTTTTTTTTTTTTTTCCGGTACTAGGGCCTCTCACCGTTGTGGCCTCTCCCGTTGCGGAGCACAGGCTCCGGACGCAGAGGCTTAGCGGCCATGGCTCACGGGCCTAGCCGCTCCGCGGCATGTGGAATCTTCCCGGACCGGGGCACGAACACGCGTCCCCTGCATCAGCAGGCAGACTCTCAACCATTGCGCCATCGGGGAAGCCCTCAACTGTTTTTTATTTCACTTCTCGATACATGCACATTCTACCAACACTCCACAGAAGCCAATGTCTTCCATAAAATGCTTACCTTGTACTTGCTTTGAGTCCTGCTGAACTCCCATGCTGAGTCCACTAGAATTCTGTGCTCATGCAGCACCAGGACCGCTACATGCAAATGGGCTGGCAAGGAACTATGGACACACATATATTGTGCATATCTGCTTATGCTGCACTATGCTGTGCCTTTGGACTTCACTTACAAAACACAAGTTCAAAGATAAAATTATTATGAATTTCAACACAGTGACAGTAGCACATTAAACCAAGTATGGGGCCCTTCTGAATGTGGGGCTATGTGACTGCCCAGGTCACACATCCATGAAGCCAGCCCTGCAAGTAACCAAAGTAAGAGTTACTCTTTCTTTTTCAATAAGTTGAAAAATGTGTAATCATAGGAGGAGCACAAACAAAATGAGCACATGGCAATAGGGGCAATATAAAAAAATAGTACTGTGATGGATAACTCAAGCATGAGGTGAATCTTGAAATATTTAAAAGAGTTAATAGGAAAAAAAGAATCTGAAGGCAAATTTCAATTGAGAGACATCTGAAGTGCAATAATAGTTGTGTGGAAAATTAGTGGATTAAAAATTTTTAAAGAATTAAACATTTTTGTTTATTGCTGCAAACCTTACAACTTTTAAGAACTAAAGTTTAAAAATTACAGAGCGGTCGTATTAAAAAACTACTCACAATTTTAATATATTTTGAAAAATTTGTTGCATATATCTCTAACATAACCATGTTTACTCCTAAATCAGGGAGATGACTTAAGAATAAACAGTCTTGTTCTTTTCATGCACTCAAATTTTGTATAACTTTGTCGATGAGAGTCAGCGCCATAACAGCCCCAAAGGAAAATCCATCTAAACATTTTCAACTTGAAGAATTTAAAGAAACAATGATAAAGAAGCCATTAATTTGTTTTCATTTTAATGTATCTTGTTTTATATTAGGGTGAAAAATTCAGCTATATATTCAAATGATCAATAAAAATAGAAATAGCTATATTAGAATGATACAGAAAATCATTTGTGACAAGAGGGCCATGATTAAGTTGTATGAATATACAGCTCTGTGAGTATTAAAGTGTTGCCGCCAAATAAAGATGTATTATACACTCACTAATAATATTTTATAATAAAATTAACCAAAAGCCAGATTGTTCTTGTGCTTAATCAAATATTCCTTAAAAATAACTCTTCCAAACACATACGCATGCGTGCACGTACACACACCCACACCCACACCCACACACACTTGACTATGCATTGAATATTTCTAAAAGAACGTTCAAGAATGTGTAGTTAGGTGGTTCCACACCTCTGGGAGTGAGATTGGGTGTTGAGAGAAAGACTTTTACTTTTCACCATTTCCCTATCTTCTATGCTATTTGGATTTTTTGTCAGGAACTTGATTTTGTTTTAATAATTTAAAAACTGGTTAATTAACAAAGGTAGTCATTCAGTGTGTATACACTAAAACACAGTCTACAGGCACACAAGGAAGACACATGTTTCTACCTTGCCTTCATTTCTTTCTTAAGTTGGTTGCAGCCAGCCTCTAGCCAGGGGGGCATCTCTGCATGAATAATGTCATTGGGGGTCCCCAGAGAAACAAGCGTCTGCAAAGGAGAGGCACTTCTTGCAATAGAAAGGCTTAATTGTCAATCATGAGGAAGAGCAGTATCCATGAACCTTTTCCTGTCATATGTTGTATGTAAATGATATTCTCTCATACTTTTAAAACATTTTTTAAATGGAAAAATTCAGATATATACAAAGGTAGAGAGAAACGAGGCCCCACGTATCCATCACCCAACTTCAGCCATGGTCAACTTACGCACAATCTTGTTTTGTTTATACTCCCACCCATCCCCTCCTCCCAACTGAATTATTTTGGAGCAAATCCAAATATCCTATCTTTTCATCCATAAATATTTCAGTATGTATTCCTACGAGGACTATAAAAAAAAAACCACAATACATTATCACATCTAAGAAAATTCTCAGGAATTCCTTACTATTGTTAAGTATACAGTTACTCTTAAAATTTCCCTGATTGTCTCATAAATGTTTTTTATGGTTGACTTGTGTCTCTGTTTTTTTCCTTACCCTTTATTTGTTGAAGAAACCAGGTACTTTGTCCTACAGAGTTTTCCGTAGCTTCAATTTTGCTGATTGCATCCCCGTTATCAACATGTTTTCTGTCCCCTGTATTTCTTGTAAATTAGTAGTTAGATCTGGATGTTTGGTCAGAGCATCTCCTATTATTGGGGAAGACTACTTCATAAGTGGTACTGTGTACTCCCTGCTACATTACCTCGGAAGCTGCATCATGCCTGGATGTCTCTCTCTGTGTGAGGCTAGCATTGACCGGCAGTTTAGGGGCTGTCAGTAGAGCGCACTGTAGTATCCTTCTCACTGGTCTCCCCACTTTGCCCTTGCTCCCACTCCATAAGGGGTATTTTCTGGGGAGACTGAGCTGTAGGTTGGCTCGGTGATTCTACTGATCTCTGTGGGTCGGCTGGGCTTGGCTGGGTGATTTTTCTGGGCTCATCTAGGGCTCACACACTAGTTGGTCAACTAGCAGTCTGATCTAAGGTGGCGTCCAGTGGGATGGGATGAGCCCAAGCATGTTCTCATGGGTAATTACAAAGGTCCAAGAGCTTTCCATATTTGATATAATCTGAGTCATTAAAAAGAGCAATCTTTCTTAGAAAATTCTTCATTGGGCTTCCAGTTAGTTTTCAATATGAGCATTCAATACAGATATACTATCTGATAGAGCTGACCTTTCTGAAGTTTCGGCAGTTCATTTTGTTTCTTATGTAACAGGATAAGGTTTATCATTAACGTTTTCTTGTTCTTGTACTTACATAGTTTTATAGACTTTCTGACGTGATTAAAGGTCTTTATCATTTTATTCTTGAGCTTGTCAGTTCAGTCCGCACCAGAATTCTTTATTTCCTTTAATTTGTCTCATTGACTCTTTTACTTCCTGAACAATTCTTTTTCTTTTGGAAGCCCAAGCAGATTTACAGACATTCCTGTTTTAGCTGTGCTGGCCTGTTTATTCAATTTATCCTTAGGAGATTCAGGTGAAACCTGTTGCAGTTAGCTTATAAGCTTCTGTGATATTTACTTAACAAATGTGGCCTTTAGGAGATCAAGGTAGGCATTGACTGAGTTGACAAATAAGAAAAATAGTGGGATGGCAAACTCAGGCACAGGTAGAGGGGACAGTCACTCTGGTATGATGCTTATATGAGATGAGGGATATTTTCCCCCCCAATGTTGGAAGCAGCTCTGCCAAATCATTCATTTCTTCAATAATTTACAACTTCTTGGGCCTCTTAGAGTATAAAAATTATATATATATCTATTTTTGCCCCCTTGGCTTGACCAAATATATCTTATTTGTTGCTTCATACTCTTCAAACAATTTTAAAAGTAATAATTCACTTCATAGTGACAAAACCTTGTGTCATACACACTTCAGGAAGTATTAATTCAGAGGCAAAAAAAAAAAGACCCTAAAGCTCAGGAAGATGGCTTTCCTCTAGCTCATGGCAGAGACGAGAGCACACAAGCCTAACTCTGTGCTTACAGGCAACCCCTTACTCACCCCATATGCAAAAGCAGGTAACTTACAGCCTGAACTTGAAGGATGTTGCATAAGAAAGTATTTTGCTGGAAATTAAGAATTGAAAGCCTTGGATGGATTTTGCTAAACAACACAGTGATCTGTGAATGCTAAAGAAGTGGAAAAGAGAAGCAACTCTTTTTTCAGAGCTTAGCCAGCCTTATGTGGACCCTAAGGGACAAGCTCAACAATAATTAAAAATGAGAAAGAGCTTGAGTATCTTACGTTATAAACAACCTTACAATCTGGGAACTTCAAAAAGCCTTCTGGAATACCATTATGACGAATCAGTTAAAAATATTATCAGTTTAACACTGATCAATAAAACACTCTCAGTTTAAAAATATTTCTTGAATGTCTTAACACCATGTTTGGTACTTCCAGGGAAGGCAGATGAAAAGAAATTGGCCCTCATAACTTTTTAAAGAGACAGTAACCTCTTTTGAGTCACAGACTACTTAAGGATCATTTGAAAGCTATGAATTGTCTCCTCAGGAAAATGCACATCTGAACATACACTCCAAATTTTACATTTGGTTTTGGGGAGTTTAGTGGGCTTTCCAGAAGCCCTTTCATGGATCCTCTTGGGGTGAGTTATGGACTTCAGTTGCCCCTAGTGCACTGGGAAGAAACTAAGTAGGAGTCAGATATTCCCCTAACTTGCCATTTGATCTTGGTGAAGTCATTCATCATCTTCAGGACTCAGTTTCTCCATCTGTGGAAAAAAGAATAATGGACTCAATAACCTTCTTTACATAACGTCCTCTGTCTTTTGGACAGTAATCTGGCTGGAAAGTTAAAATGAACGCTCACAAAAATTCAAGGCAAAATTTTCCCAACATTTATTATGAAAACTGTTAGACAAACAGTGAGAGAGAGCACCGAATCCTAACCACTAGACCACCAGGGAAGACTAGACAAACAGTGAAAAGGGGAGAATTTTATAGTGACCACTCATATCTCCTTCACTTGAATTCTACCATTAAGTTTTATCACATATTTATGCACTTAGTAATTCCTCTATTCATCTATCAATTCATCTCTTTAAAAATGCATTTCAGGGCTTCCCTGGTGGCACAGTGGTTAAGAATCCACCTGCCAATGCATGGGACAAGGGTTCGAGCCCTGGTCTGGGAAGATCCCACATGCCACGGAGAAACTAAGCCCGTGAGCCACAACTACTGAGCCCTCAAGCCGCAACTACTGAAGCCCATGCACCTAGAGCCCGTGCTCTGTAACAAGAGAAGCCACCGCAATGAGAAGTCCGCACACCGCAACAAAGAGTAGCCCCCGCTCGCCGCAGCTAGAGAAAGCCTGCGCACAGCAACAAAGACCCAATACAGCCAAAAATAAATAAAATTAAATAAATTTTAAAAAGTGCATTTCAAAGTAAATTAGACATCCCTACTTTCTAAGTTCTTCAGTACACATATCATTAAGTTGAGTTCAACATTTGTTTGCAGTTTTCTTCTTTTGGTGTGAAATTTACATATAAGGGAATGCACAAATCTTAAGTTTATGTTTGTTGAGTTTTGACAAACTAGTCACTCTATAATTGATCACTTGCTACACCCCAACTCTTCTGTTCCTTCTCTGTTTATTGTACTCAGCTGGAGAAACAAAACTCTGCTTAAATCCAGCTCTCCAACCAATAAAAACTTATCTGTGATGCTTAATGAGATGAGACAGAAACAACTATGTTGACTGTGTGTTTTAAATTCATGATTACTAGCATCAAGTGGGGGCATCATGCTTCCTAGCAGTTATACTGTTTGCTTAGTCAGTTTCTCCCACATTTTAAACAAGCGTTTTTCAAACTATCTGTGGTGAAGGGCCAGTTTCTTATAATTTAAAATTCATTTTAGAATAATACTTTTTTTTTTTTTTTTTTTTTTTTTTCGGTACGCGGGCCTCTCACTGCTGCGGCCTCTCCTGTTGCGGAGCACAGGCTACGGACGCACAGGCTCAGCGGCCATGGCTCACGGGCCCAGCCGCTCCGCGGCATGGGGGATCCTCCTGACCGGGGCACGAACCTGTGTCCCTTGCATCGGCAGGCGGACTCTCAACCACTGCGTCACCAGGGAAGCCCTAGAATAATACTTTTATAAAATACAACTGAAATGGGTTACAAGAAAAATGAAATAAAGACATGCAAAATGCAAATTCTAAATTTGTCTAAAAATTACTCTGTCAAATTGCTATAAAAGATTCTAAATGCTTACTCTTAATTTCTGTATTTATCCTTTCATGGACAGGTAACAGAGAATTTGCAAGAAAGCACTGGTCTGCGTGCTACCCTTTGAGTAGCACTACTGTAAGTGTCTAGACTATTTTGTACCTTCTCTCCTCAAACCGCCACCACCTCCTTGCCTTTTTTTACTCTCAGTTGATGACTTCCCTTCACCAAGACACTTGAATGAATCAGAAGAGAATTTTCACAGCTCTCACCATCTACCTGTATCCGCATCCACATGCACTGTCCTTTCTCATGTTACTGTGGATGAAGTGCCACATTCCTTGAAAAGGCCAATCCTTTCATCCATTTACAGCGTCACACTCTGAACTCAAGGGTGTTGCAACGGCAATTCTCTCCCTCTCTTCTGCATCGTTGTTCCCCCTCCCTATCTCTATATATCATTCCCATCAGCACACAATCATGTTGTTATTGCTCCCATCTTAGAAAACCTCCCTTGGCCCTCCCTTCCTGTCCAGCTACACACTTACCTCTCTGTCCCTTTCCTGCAAAACTCTATGAATGAGTTGTTTATACCAGCCCTCTCCAATTTCTCTCCCTAATTCTCTCTTCGACCCACTTTAGACAGATCTTCACCCCCAGCACTGCATTGAAACTGCTTTTTTTAATGTCACCAAAGGCATTCGCATTTCCAAACCAGTAGTCATCTCTTAGTCCTCACCTTCCTTGACCAATTGGCAACATTTGACAGTTGATCCTGTTTCTTAGAACACTTTCTACCGTCTTCCAGGACATCACTCTAGTTTGCCTTTCCTCCGACTTTTCTGGCCTTTCCTTTGGAAATGTTTGAGTACCCAATCCTTGGATTTCTCCTTTTTCCTGTCTCCATTTATTCTCTATATGATCTTAGTCAAATTCATGACTTTAAATATCATCTATAGGCTGATGAATCTGAGGTTCTCAGAACCTCTCCCCTGAATCCCAGATCACCTGCTTATATCTCTCATTGGGTGTCTAGTGAGCAACTGAGCATTTCAAACTTAACATGTTCAAGCATGGCTCCAGATACTTCCTTCTGCCCCCAAATGCTTTCTCAGTCCTCTGTATTTTAGTTAATAGCAACTCCATCCTTCCAAAGCCCTAGAACTTTGGCATCATCATTGGCATTTCTCTTTCTCACACACCACATCTAATCCCTCAGCGATTCTTGTTAGGTATCTCAGTTTATCCAAATGATGAAGAGTTTTTGCATAAAGATTGAAGAGTAATACTTTTTAAAACAGAAATACTAGGAGAATGCCAATATAGCCTCTGTGCCCATTGCATATGGGGATGGAAAATGAGCAGCCTCCATTCCAGAGGGCTGCAGAGGGTTGCTGGGGCACAGAATGTTCTCAGATTCTCCACAGGCAAGAGAGGAGTCAGATTTTGTAAACAGACTGAGGATGAGAGGAATTTGCTAACGTTAGAATTACTGTTCAGAGGGCACAAAGGAGAAGACTCAGGAGATAACACTGGGAGGTTATGTCATCGCCATCATCATCACCATCATTGTCGTCATCTCCGTGTAGTCTAACAGCCTATTAGAAGAGTAGTAGGGATACGTATACATATAGATGCATTGGGTTGGACCCTAACATCTTAAATGTGACATACATGTGGCAATGTTAACTTAATAATTTAATGCCAAGGCCAAGTAATCAATAATGAAGTCCCAAATTGTAGCTAATTTATAAGAATTGAAGAAAAAGGACAAATATTGCATGATTCCACTTACCTAAGATACCTAGAGTAGTCAGATTCATAGAGGCAGAAAGAATGGTGGCTGCCAAGGGCCACGGGAGGAAGGAGGGGAGTTAGTGTTTAATGGGTAGAGAGTCTCAGCTTGAGAAGATGAGAAAATTCCGGAGATAGATGGTGGTGGTGGTGATGGTTGCACAACGATGTGCATGTACTTCACGCCACTGAACTGCACACTTAAAAATGGTTAAAATCGTACAGTTTATGTCATTTATTTTTTACCACAATAAAAAAATTGAAGCAGTGTGCATTTTAATCCAAGTGAGTTCACAGAATGTCAATTGCACACACTAATAGGGGTCTAATGCTGTGGAAAGTGTTCTACTCAGTTCCTTTTGTTTAATCCTCACTCAGCCTCATCAGGGAAGTATAACTATCTTCATAAGGGAAAACAGAGAACCAGAGAGTGTTCCTTTTTTTTGTTTGTTTTCTGTTTTAGTTGATTTATAATGTGTTAGTTTCAGCAAAATGATCAGTCATATGTGTGTATATATATATATATATATATATATATACACACACACACACACACATATAAAATATATATATAAAAGAATCTGAAAAAGTATGTATATATAATATAGATTATTACAAGATATTGAATATAGTTCCCTGTGCTATACAGTAGGTCCTTGTTGTTAGCCAGAGAGTATTCTTATCCAGTCATATAGCTGGTAAGCAATGGAGCTGGGAATTATATCAAAGCAAACGTGTCTCCAAAGTGTATGTGCTTTCTACATGCTAATCCCATCACACTGCAATAGGGGAGATGTCAGTTCTGTTTTTAAAATGTTCTGAGGTCCACATTTAAGCATGTGGCACAGTAGCAGACCGCTGGCAAACACTAGCAACAGACAGTTAAGGCAGCTTCTTGTAGACAAAAGCCAGACTGTGCTCAAGTTGAGAAGCCAGTGCTGTGAACCAGAGCAAGTTCCAGGAGAAGTGACCGAGGCCTTTAATGAAAGAACACTGCTCAGTGGGAACACTGCCGAAGGACTCACCAACATACATCGGATTCCTCAGCCATCTCTGCACACACAGGCGGTAATTGCTGTCATGGGGCATCACCTCTGGATAATGCACAGCCAAAACACGATGTGCTCAGAGGGAAAATTAAAAGTTTATATCTGTACTTTATAAATATAAGCATTTCATAAATACAAGGCATGAAAATGATTTAGATTTCACAAAGCAGTGTGGGAACAGGAACGGTTTTATCAGATGCGTGTCATAAAGTTCATGAACTGCCAAAACAACGGTGCCCGAAAGGAATTAGGTACAGACCACTCAGGGAAGCTTTGTATAATGCCACCTTGATTTTTTTTTTCTTTTTCCCGCCAAAGCATGTTTTGGAAAATCTATGCATGTATCCTATTGTATAGAAAACTTCAAAAGACTAAAGTGGACCACTGCAGAAACCTCAGAATACTGTCTTGAGAATACTTCAAATATTTTCAAAACACATCAGTATAAAACATCTGCACTCTAAGTTAAAGATGCCAATTGGGCTGCCAGTAAGGGCAAAGTTTAATATTCCCAGATGTTATTATACAGTATCTGTGATATGCTGGCTGAGTAGGGTATTTGAATACCCTGTACCACATGTACACTGTGGTATTTTTTCAAAATGTAAATCTAGTCCCTGGAGATATAACAATAGCAAGACTGAATAAATTGTCTGAAAAGTAAAATTCATATTTCTTTTTTATTGTTAGTTTGAAAGATGGGGGAGAGAAAGAGCAAGAGCGCTAATTCCGCTATTAAACAATATATTTTTCTTATCAAAATTATAAGTAAATTCTTAATAAGCATAGATGTGAAATGAATAGTTTTTAATTTTGGCACTGAATATTCCTATTACAGATCTTCAGGAGGAAATAATGGAAAGTAAATATGCTAATTTACTTAATAAACTCTCTTGTTGTGGTATTGACCGTGTTATAGTATACTCCATTTTTAAAGCTTCCTATATTTTAAGACAATTGGTTGAATTCTATCTAAGATGTTCAAAACAAAACAAAGCATGGTGATTTCACAACATCAAAAAGCCACACCTATGTTACAGAAGTATTTTGGAGAATCCATAACATCCTTCCCCTTGTGCGAGTTGGTAGCGACGATAGAATAGTAAAAGCAGTTTCATTCTCGAAACTTTCTCCTACTTAACTCCATTCAGAGTTGAGATTCAGTGATAATAACCACAAAGAACATTTTTAAGTGCAAAGTTATTTTGGTTAACCCAAAGAAAAATTTTTATCCAGTCACTGTCTCATTCAATTATTCGATAGATTTTGAACTCAAAATATCATTATAGAAAGCAGAAAGGGAAAGTTATCAAGTTGTCCTTCATAAAAGTAATATAGCTAATGTACCAGTCTCCAAATATTCTGGCATTATGCAAAAACCTTCAAGGTATAGATCAGTAAACAAGATTTCTAAACTCTAACAGTGGGCAGTTGTGCAACATTGGAAAAGTAATTTTAGCTCTTTGGAACTATGTTTCTTTATCTTCAAAATAAGAAAGTTAGGTTAGACTGATGAAGTTAGCATTATCATCAGAGTACCTCATTTCAGCAGTTGTCAGAGGTGTCCTAGTTTGGAACTTCTAATTAGCTTATGTAGTCAATCTGAGGACAAATGCACAATGTCTGTTTGATGTTAGGCTAGGATGAGGGGGTTTTCAAAGTTTCCTTCCATCTCTAACCATCTATGATCCTATGACTTATTTGGTGGCTATCTTTCAATCATCTTCAACAACAATGTGTTATGGGTGTTATTGGGCTAGGCAAGGAGGATACTAAAAAGTTTAAAAGATTCCTCTTCAGTCTAATTGGGAAGATAGGTTAGATAGATAAAATTAAGGGAACAGAATAGTGTGTACTGGTTGGGAATGACGCTCTAGGACCAGAGTGTTGAGGAAGGCCTTCACAGATTGGACTGGAAAGAGTTAACAAGGTAGAAGAGGGTGGACCTGTGCGAAGGAGTGATAAAGCCTTTCTAGGTGGGATAAACAGAGTCACTGGGAACATAGGAGCAGGAATATTTAATGTCTGTCTTGGAATAATGCGTAGGCCAGTTCAGCTGGAAAGAATTGTGTTATTATTTAATGAGTCTTTAATCCCAAATTGTGTACAGCAGCTTAGCTGTTATTTTAGCAAATGTGGTAGTTATTATTGCTATGTTTAGCCAGCCTGTGGTGCATCAGACTATCCAACTGTTTACAATTACTTTTATTAACCCTAGGGAAATTATTGATGTGTCTCAAAATCTAACATTGACACAATGGAACAATCGACAAATATTTATTGAATCCATATAGCGTGCAAGTCTTTATGGGGCCTAAAGCTGGATTGGAAAGTTTCTGGCCCTAAGGGAGAACACTAGCTGCTGTTATAAAATGCCCTCGAGGAAAAGCAAAATAAAATACAAGACAATATAGCCAGTTTAGCACCTTAAAAAATAAACCTTCAAGCCACCTATACTTACAAAAATGATCTTACTCATACCCACGATGCGAATGATTATCTTGGTATGCTGATCAGTCTAAACCTCTAGCTCTGGTCAAGTCACTTTTTTTTTTTTGGCTGTGCTACATGGCTTGCGGAATCTTAGTTCCATGACCAGGGGTTGAACCCAGGACCTCGGCAGTGAAAGTGAGGAGTCCTAACCACTGGACTGCCAGGGAATTCCCCCAAGTCACTTCTTACCCTCATAAGCTCTGAAACAGCATTTCCTTTATTTTTTTCTGCGGATCTCTACCTGGTATCTCACAAGCATGCCAAACTTTAAGCTCCAATAGATTTTGACATAATCTTCTCTCCCCAACACAACATCTCTCTCCCAAACAAAATATAACAAAAGCAGAAACCACTACCATCATAAAAAAGCAGCCACTAAAAAACTCCAAACCAAACAAATCCAAACCCATCCTTTCTCTGGCAATTCCCACCTTGGTGAATGGCACTACTTCCAATAACCCAGTCACTAGGTCAGAAATTTTGGACCCTGTAAGAAGGGCATGATGAGATGAGGGAGTATGGCATACACGAAGGGGGTAGGGATAAGGAACCATTATGAGGCCAAAGGATGTGCCTGTCTTAATCACTGTATTTCTACAGAATCTGTCACTTAGTAATTGTCCAATAAATGTTTGTTAAATTAAGTAGAAAGTTGCCCAAGAGCAGAAATTATTGCTTTATCAAAAGGGAGGAGTAAATTGTTATTCATCTTTTTGCTTTTTTTGGACAGCATAAAATTTTGACCCACAGATTCTTAAACTGGTCCTGAGCTCTTGGGTTCAGTTTCCTTAAAGGCTAAGTAGACTTCTGTGAGCTAGCTTCAAAATCTACACAGATAAAAATGAACTTATTTACAAAACAGAAATAGACTTACAGACTTTAGAGAACGAATTTATGGTTACCAGCGGGGAAGGGTAGTGGGGAGAGATAGTTAGGGAGTTTGGGATTGACGTGCACACACTGCTCTGTCTAAAATGGATAAACAACAAGGACCTACTGTATAGCACAGGGAACTCTGCTCAATATTATGTAACAACCTAAATGGGAAAAGAATTTGAAAACGAATAGATACATGTATATGTGTAAATGAATCACTTTACTGTACACCTGAAACTAACACAACATTGCTCATCAACTATACGCCAATATAAAATAAAAAGTTAAAAAAAATCCAACCAGCATTTATAATCTGACTTCTGAGGGAGATCGTATTCAGCATTTCAAGCAGCCAATTTATAAAGATATCTTTGGAATACAACTTGTTTGTAAATTGGGGATTCTTTGTACTCTATGTGACAATGATGGGTGAATATTTGAGATGCTAGAACCTAATGGTGTACTCAGAGGGGCAAGATTCCTTCCAGGGTGTAGGTGAGAGAGCTTTTCAAGATGAAAGATTTGAATAGAAACTTTAAAAAATGGGCAGGGATTGAAAAGGAATAGAGAAGGAAGACGGGCATTCTAGATGAGAGTAAAATTATGAACAAAATCAAGAATTAACAAGGAGTACAGGCGGATAGTGAGTAAATGTCTAAGTTGTATAGGGAAGTATGAGAGAAATGTAGAAAGCATGTCACTCAAAGAGCAGATTTTAGGAAGATTAATCTGGTGGTTACCTGTGGCATGATTTGGAATTGAGAGAGACTGGAAATGGTAAAATTGGTTGAGTCTATTTTATAAATTCCGGCATGAGGTACTGGCCTGAACCAGGGTGATAGTAGATGTACAAGGAATATGAAAAAAGATAATAGGAAATGAATGATATTTTATTATTTCACAGAGCAGAAATTGTATCCTAAGCCTTCTGATTTATAACTAATATATAAACTATAGTGAGACATTCTCTGAAATACATCACTGTAAGATCTTGTATTATTTTTCTTGAAGGTACTTTTAAAAAAAAATTATTTATTTGTTTGTTTTTTTTGGCTGTGTTGGGTCTTCGTTGCAGTGCCCAGGCTTCCCATTCTCGTGGCTTCTCTTGTTGCAGAGCACGGGCTCTAGGTGTGCGGGCTTCAGTAGTTGTGGCACAAGGGCTCAGTAGTTGTGGCTCACAGGCTTAGTTGCTCCGCAGCATGTGGGGTCTTCCCAGACCAGGGCATGAACCCGTGTCCCCTGCATCGGCAGGCAGACTCTCAACCACTGCGCCACCAGGGAAGCCCCTCCTGGGCCTTTTGACTCCATTGGTTTGGTGTTCTCCCTAACCCTCAACAGCGTCCCTCTCGTCTTCAAAGCACCCTCCTGCTCCCCCCAAGCTCACAGGTGCCGGCTTTAGAGTAATTCTCAGCATGCTGTTCAGCTGGGGCTGCGGTGTGTCAACACTAGGAGTACTCTGGCAATCTTCCAGGGTAGGAAAGTTCTGTTTCCTGTAAAATAAAAATAAAATTCCTAGATTCTGTGTTTGACTTTGAAGGCAGAGAGGAGGCTGAAGAAAATTGGTTTACAGTGTGCTCTAAAATTTCCAAAGTGTATTCCAAGATACATCTTGTCCTGAGGATCCCTTTGGAAAAAAAGATTGGTTAGGGCATCATTAGGTGGGACTTCCCTGGTGGTCCAGTGGGTAAGACTCCGTTCTCCCAGTGCAGGCGCCCGGGTTCCATCCCTAGTCGGGGAACTAGATCCCACATGCATGCCTCAACTAAGAAGTCTGCAGGCCACAACTAAGAACTAAATATACTGCATGCCACAACTAAACATGCTGCAGTGAAGATCCCACTTGCTGCAACTAAGACCCGGCGCAGTCAAAAAAAAAAAAAAAAAGGCATCATTAGGTTAATTTACTACAAAACGTATGCAAAATATTTCTTTTTGCACATAGTATGACCTCTATTAAAATGAATGCTACAACTCAATGAACAGATTTTTGAGAAATCCATCCAACTCTTTGTTATCTGGCTTCCACTGTTACTATAATTTCTTTAACTTTTAGTTGGTTAAAAAAAAAGTGTAGAGATCTGCATACTGTTCTCTCTTATGGGAATTCATAATCCATGGAAGTATGTTAATAGCTCTGAGAAATCCTGTTTAATTTTGATTAATCCAATGTTTTTCAAAACTTTTTGCTCTCCATTAACATTTTTCGAATAATACCTGTTATCAGCCTGAAGGAACTAGAATGCTGGGAACTGAGCTTTGGGAAACACCAGAATTACCTGCATTCAATGGCGTTTGCTCAGGCCTCACTGACTTTGCAGCTTCTGCATAGAGGCTCACTTTTACTCTCTGGATCTTTCTTCTTTCTTGGCCTCTGTGACTTCCCTTAGTCTGATGTTCCTCCTACCACTGTGTGTCCTAGGCCTGGGTGTTCTTCAAAGTTCAGGCCTCAGCTTCCAGTTTTCATCTTCTTTTTAAAAACTCTCTTCCTTTGGTATTACATTCCCTCTCCTGGTTTCAATTATCATCCATACCTAGATTAAAAGAAAAAAATTCAGTCCCTAATACTTCTCCTAGCTTGAGTCCTGCATCTCAAAATGCCTCCAAAACATTTTCACTGCCACCTCAAATTCGACATGTCTACACTTCTCTTCCCACAATATGTGCCCCTTTCTGTGTATATACACAAACAATAACCAGTTACAGTTTATAAATTTGGAGAAAACCCCATTTTAATAGCAATAAAGAAGATTAAATACTCAGGAATAAACATAATAAGAAATGTGAAAAACCTAGATGTGAAAAGTTTAAAACACTCCTGAAAGCCAAAAATGTAGACTTGAACAAATGGAAAGACATTCTCTATTCCTGGATAGGATGAGTCAACATTATAAAGATGTCAGTTCTCCTTAAATCAGTGTATAGATTTAATGCAATTCCAATAAAAATACCAACAAGCTTTTTTTTATGGAGCAATATAAGTTGATACTGAAGTTCATGTGTAAAAATAAACATGCAAGAATATACAGGATAACATTCAAAATTTATGAGAAGAGAAAGACACTGAAGAAGATAAGTTACTTCATGTAAAAAGGAAGGAGGTTTTAAGAAAAGAAACATTTATCTGCTAACTTCTACAAAAGAAATGCAGGAACAATAAACCAGAAATAATGAGATTGGTTACTTATAGGGAGTGGATGAGAATGGGTGGAAAGAATGTGTACGATGAATGAGGGAGACTGACATTTCTCTGTGACCGTCTTTTTATATTGCTTTGACTCTTAGAACCATGGTAGTGTTTCACTTGCTCCCCCCTCCCCAAAACAAATAATTGAAATAAGCCAGGACTTGGGGGTAACCTCAACTAGAACATGAAGAGCCATAAATGAACCTAAATGTATTAAATGAATAACATAGTCACACTGAAATGTGTGGGGAAGAAAAGAACTAACTTAACTAACCTTGGAAAAATAGTTTTTTAGCTATAAACTATAAGGCTAAAGCCAAAAATCCTGCACAGAAATATTGTACTCTATTTAGTAAATTTGTTTCCCATGGAGATATGGCTTTGCAATTCTGAAACTACTTTATGTGTACACTATGATTGAACAAATAAGAAAATATATTGTGGATAATGCGAGCCAGGCTTCTCACTGTCAGAGAAAGAAGTTACAAATAAGGAAAGGGGGGAAGGCTAAAATGAATTTTGTGGTGTTGGATTAAAATTGAAGGTATCAGTATGAACTCATGGTTTTATATATTTATAATGTATATTTTATATAATGTATACATATATGTATTGTGAAAATAAAGGAAACCTCATCTGAACTGGAGTGGGGAAGTCCTGAAGGAGGAGCTCTCATATACTACCACTTGCCACTCCTTGCAGACTCCAGCAGGAAGAAGCTTGCTTTACACCTCTGCAGAAGGTGGAAAGATTTTTCTCCTTCCCTAGCCAATGAGAAACCACTACACTCAGCCAACCAGAAGCTACCACCACCCTGAACTCCCGCTCCCTTCCAATAAACTTTTGTGGCAGACAGCCCCTCCTAACCTCCTCCTTTTCTCTGTAAAAGAAGATGGCTTCTCCTCTGTTCTCTAGATTTGTCTATGTATGGTTCACCATGGTTTGCATGTCCCGAACTGCAATTCCTCTGCTATTCCTGAATAAACTTAATTTTGCTAGCTAAACCACTTACCATTTTGTTTATATATGTTGATATATATATATATATATATACATACATACAGATATATGTGTTGATATATTCACACACACGGATGAATAGTTTTAGAAATAAATATAGGTGTGTGTGTGCATGCGTTACCATACACACATTTATTTCCTACCTTTGTTCACTGAGTGGGTCTGAAAGCAATAAAAACCCAGTGGCATTGGGCATACCTAGCAACCAGATCTTGATTTCTAACTACCACTCCACTAAAAGAAATCAGGCTTCCTTAGAAAATGATTGATTCCATGGCTGGAGCAGGGAAAATACAAAATGAGCCTGGAACATCTTCTAGTGCTAGAAAATAAGGAAATGCTCAAAAAATGATAGAGCCATTTTGAAAAGACACAGGAATCAACTTGAAAGATCTACCAATAGATCTTCCCCAAATCTGGGGAAATTTGAGCAACAAAATAAACTATGATAGCTTTGGTTTATAACCAATAGAATAAAATTAATATTCATGAATCCATACTGATATAAATGAAAAATCAAATGAATAAATAAATAAATTTAAAAAAGAGGAGAAAGCACAGCCCTTTCTCGAAGTAGGATTCTATTTATAAATGTGAGAGGAAAGACAAAAGTAGAAAATCACCATTAGGCAAACATCAAAGTAGTAATTGTTGCAGGCAAGAACCATCAATGGGTATCAAAATTAGTGGACAGAAGTATGATCAGAGACAGGATTTTGTATAGTCTCAAAGTATCTTCCACAATGTACTTATCAATTACAAAATAAAATGTACCTGTGCAGTGGAGAAAACTCAGTATCTTAACCAATGATCAGATTGAACATGACCAGTAATAAGATGTATTGATGTCTACCCCTCATATGATGTATTGAAAAAGACACAACATCACTTCTGGGGGACTCTTGCCAAAAACTCATAACCTCAATTTATCATGGAAATATCAGAGAAATTCAAATTGAGAGACATTGTACAAGATAACTGAGCAGTATTTTTCAAAAGTGTCAATGTCATGGAAAACAAAGAAAAAGAAAACCGGAGAAACTGTCACATATTGGAGGAGACTAGAGACATGACAACTAAATGCATGTGAGAGCCTGGACCAGAAAAAGTAAGTTAGTAGGAAAACTGGAGAAATTAGTATAGGTCTGTAGATTCGCTAATGGTATTATATCACTGTTAATTTCCTGGTTTCAGTAATTTTATCATGTTTTATTTTACATTTACAAATGCACATACATTTTACAAATACATTACATTTACAAATACAATTTTGTATTTACATAAAATATAAAATTATATTTTTCTCTAAGATATTAACATTAGACAGAGCTGAATAAAGTTTATATGGGAACTCTGTACAATTTTTGTCACTTTTCTGTAAGTCTAAAATTATTCAAGACAATAGTTAAAAACAATTAGATAAAAGGACTTAACTACAGCTACTAGGAAGATATACTTCAATACTCAGGAATGGAAATTTTAAAAATACTGGGAAGGCTATGATACTAATTTTAATTTTAGGCTTGTTATTGTGTGTTTTAATCCAACTTACACTTTCCTTAATATGCTTTCTTACCACAAAATGATCAGGCAGTGCTGGTAAGCTTAAAGTGTTTTCCAGTGTGCCATTCTTTTTCTAAAAGCCTTATATCTTGCTGTTAACATACACTTCAACATGATGGACATTAAAGAAAAGTTGAAAGATATATTTTTAGCTTATCATAGGAATATATTGGCTACTTATATGACCTTTAAGTTGTTAGATACCAAAGTAAATTTATTATTATTAAAAAAAGTTCTCTTAGGTATCATCTTTTTTCATTCTGTCTTCATCGCATCTTAAGATACTGAGATTCGTTGTTTTTTACACTTGTGTTTATGTATGTGTGAAACTACATCTTTCTAGATACATTATATATGCAGGTTCTCTTTCTCAGATATGGGGGAGTTTAGCTACAAATCCTCTGGAGAAAACTGGATGAGGGAGTCCTGTGCAAAGAAACAAAATTCTCTTATCCCTCCTTAGCTAGTGAAAGGCCTTCCTATTTGAGTTTTTAATACTTCAGCTTTAGATTACAGTTGAGATGCAACTAATGTGCTTTGAGTGCTCCTCATACAGTACTTTTTCTCATGATTTTGGAGTAGTAGCCTAACACTGCTGGTGTTATAAATACGACTTTAAACAAAGCAAAGGCAGTTATTCTTTGTGATTTTATAGTTGGAATTAGGTTCTTTACTGACAGTAATATACAGACAAAACTAAATAGAAGATCTCAGTAAAGTTCATGTGGGCTCATGCGAATGACCGGGTTCAACAGCAAAGAGAGGAATATTCAGTCACTTATTAAAAACTTTCCAGGAAGAAAATGGGAAACATTGCTGTGATTGGTGAGAAGTGCTGCTTTCCAATATTAGTTGCTTCTATTCCTTTTGAGTTCCTGTGTTTTATTTCTGGGATACTGTTTTAAAAAAAGGGAAGCTGGTAAGATACCAAATGTTTCATGCTGAAATTTGAGCTGACCAACAGCTTAAAATCGTTGCTTTTAATTTTGAGGAGTATATGGTGAGATGTTTTCATTTTATCTAGAAAGGAAAAAAATAATGAATTGCCATGAACAGAAGCACGTTGTGCCCCTGAGAGACTGTGAGGTTCACACATGTGCCAAAATAAGGTTGCTCGTTACCCCTGTGAAGGCTAAGATATTTGATGAGTTTTCAGGTTACTGAAGGTGCACTACGTACCAGCCTAAGGAGTTAATTTTCAGACATCTAATTTCAGAAAGGCATTTGGTGTCCTGGCAAGGGCATTTCACTTACCCTGAAGAGTTGTGGTAGCTATGGCAACACAGCAACTTAAAATATTTCTTACGTCACATTGCCTGTGACTTTGAATGGGTTTGGACACTCATAACGCTTGTTACACTGTTGAAATGGCTTGTTTGCTTGTGCATCTTCTCAACTGGGTCCATCTCAATTAGATGGTAATTCAGAGCAGACACTGAATTTTGTTCACCATAGTATCTCCATGATCATGTTAAGGGCCTAGCATTACAAAAGGGGGGCCAATAATTACCTGATGAATGAATGAATGAGTGAATAAATCTCATGCTCTAATACAGATTCTGATTTGAAAAAAGGGCAAAGGAAAACAGTGGTGGCCATGTTGATGGACATAATCTTATAGATGCCAACTTTATATCAGAGGTGACCTATTTTTCCATAATGAGAACCTTTTCCTCCAAGTGTCTCCAAGTGTTCAGGCGTCCTTTCAAATTTCTGCTGTCTTAGGCCCATTCTTTACCAGTTGTTGGTGACACACATGTTGTAGACACTCTTGCTTCAGGTTCCTTAACCACTTTCCTCTTCAGCTTTGTTTAAGGGTTATAAGGTAAAACATGAAAACTCAGACAAAGTTTAAAGTCAATGCCAAACCATCATCAAAAGCAAGAGTCTCTATAACTAGTCTACAAAGTTTGCTAGTTTCTCCCTATTCAATGCACCAATCAGTATTTGACGATAGGAGTCACGCTTTGAGATATATCTCGTCCAGGTGTGTGCAGCATTGACTAAGGACATGCAATCAAGCAGTAATGTATTTTGGATGTTGTTCTGTCTGCACGTGTTCTTCTCTCGCTACTGTAGCAGTGAATCTCTGCTATGGAACATGCAACTTGTTAAGGCAGGTTCTCAAGAGTATAATTAAGGCCGTGGAGACCTGTACTGTGAGGCCTGCATGTAGACAGGCCAGCGTGCTTGTCCTCCTAGTCACCTTCTAAAAAGTTCTACTCAGTGTGATAAAAACACTTTTTTCCTAAGTTGTAAAAGTGGTAGAAAATACGGCAGAAAGTTTAGAAGACAGCCAAAAGAAAAAAGATCAAAATCCCATCCCTATGTTGCGACAGTTTTACCACATATGAGAAATCCCACCCAGTTATTTTTGTGCATATTTTTACATCGTGGTATTCACAATAAAATACATTTCACTTTCTGCTCTTATTACTTAACATTGCATCATTCATATTTTCCATGTTTCCATGTTGTTATATTCACACATATTATTTATAGCTTCAGAAAGCGTATATCCTTGTTAGCCCGCTCTGGAAGGATAATATATACACCAAGGGATGAGACAATTGTGTGTGGGTTTTTCGTTTTGTTTTGCAAACCTGTAAGTTTACTGCTCTAGTGATTTAGGACTGAGTTAGCTTATTACATTTATGTAAAAGTAATTACTTTTCCGTAAGTATAATAATGTCATAATAAATATATATAAATAATAAATATAACTTGTTGAAGGTATCCTCAGCTCTTCCTTTTAGTTAACACAATCATCAGAATTTCTCTCTCTTTCCCCCACCTCAGAGACTGTAGTTAAGACGTCATTGCATTTTATTATCCCCTTTGTAGAAATAAAAAATACCAAAGAGGTTAAATGGCTTTTCTAGTTTTAAAACAAGTGGCAGCCACAGTGTAGCACTCTTGAGTCTTACTGTAGACTGTGGTACTATGGTTTTGGCTCCTAGCATCTTTTCTTCCATTTTTACTTCTTATAACACGTCCCATTTCTCCCTGGCCTGGTTGATCACTGAACTCATTCACTTGGACAAAATATTAATCCAGAGGTGAGAACATCCAAGCAATTATCATTCTTCCCTGGGATTGATTTAAGGAAGTTGGGGTTGCCCGACTAGGAAGGTGTTAAGTCGGTGCTGCTGGCAGCTATCTTTCCTGCCATCTGGGAGAAGGTGTGTCTTCAATTTAAAAAAAAAAAAAAAAGCTGAACAGAGATGAGAGGTGGTGAGACAGAGAGCTGAAGCACTAAGGTCCTGGTTCCTAGAGCTCTTCATTCAGTTCTGGGAATTACTCTCGTGTCTTTTCTGCCACTATGAGGCAAAAAACTTAAACTTTCTTATGTTAGGTTTAATTGTGTTTTTATAACTTGCAACCAGAGAAGTCCTAACTCATTCAGTTCCTGTAACTGTAGATAAGACATTTATCCACCACCAGTGAAGAGCACCCTCAGTAGATCCGGTTAAGAGACTCAGCTCCCAATAATAATGTAAAGCTGTGAAAATGAGGTAACATACATATCCTGCAGAATATTTTGGAAATTAAGCATTTTCACTTCTTTTGATAACCAGTTAATGTTTGAAGAATCTAGGCCCACTAGAATCGATAATGTAGATAGTTCCCAAAGTGTAGGCCAATAGACTTGCAGTTCATATGAGGGTGTGCTAACGTAAAATGCAGGAGGGTGGGATCAGAAAGTGAGAAAGGGGTAAGAACCTAATAGTCCTGGATTGACCATGATTTCTTAGGAATTAAACAAAATGCGGGAAAGAGGGGTTGAGAGAGATAAGAACCAACGGCTGTCACATTTCTGTACCCTTTAAAAAAAAAATCTCTGTAATATATTAGATTGCTTATAGTTGCCTACAGTTCCATTGTTTTTAAAGAAGTAAAAACTGTTAACAGATGAACAGAAAAGCTCTGGTGCATAACATGGTTACCTTAGTGTTTTAAACTATATTAACACTCTATTTGGATTGATTGAATTCATCATAGTTAATTCTGTTGATGGGAGTTGGGGGGGGGAACTAATTTGACAAAAAAGACCTGAATTTATTATATCATTGTTAAGTAAATAGTATAATTTTGAAGAAATCTCAGCCTCAAATTTTCTCTTGCAGGCATTTTTGAAAAAAGAAAATATTTACATTTAAAATATTAACATTCTGCTACAGAAAAACGAAACGAAGATAAAATGCCATAGTACTTTAAGCTTAATAAAGCATATATTCATCATGATCACTATATATTTTTAATTTAACATGGTAATATAAAATCCAGATTAAGACTTGAAAATGACATTGACAGAACAGTTTTGCAAGAAAAGTGATTTTGTTAGGGCAAACAGTAAGGCTGTTAGCATCATGCATTAATATTTTATTTTAAATAATTGTGTGATTATCCTTTTAGTAACATATGAATTCCCTAGCACTTTTGTTTTATGACCTCATTCTTAGAAATTCCAGTGGCTTGTTTTCTTGTATGTTCCCTAATTGTGGTGATCTTAAACAGATCTTCAGTTTTAAATCTGCCAGTTGTTCTAATACAGATGCATAAATATATTTTCTCCAGTTGGCTATTTATTACAAAGACAGCTTGTTTGTGGGCACCGTCAGGACATCTGCATTTTATTGGATTTAATTTTTAGTAATAAAGACCTCCCACATTTATAGATTCTTTCCAGCACAAATTAGCCTGTGTGGGAAGCAAAGAACTATCAGTCAGGGAGAAAAAGTGAATCCATATGGTGCCAATGATTCTGTTTCCCTGGCTACAATGAAGAAAGAGTTGAGCGTAGACGGTTTCCCCTAGCAGATCTTTGTTTTTTTCTCAAAAGCTTGCTAGAACAGGATTGGTGTCAGTCCCAACGCAGTACCTTTCAGCCAGCCCAGCTCATCCATGTACCACGCATCAAGTCATAGACGCTCAACTGAAATATCGAGGGTGAATTCTCCTTTTCTTCTAATCTTGTTCTGTTTCTCTTACATGTGTGCCCAGTCCCTGGCTCTTGCCATTCTCTTCCATTTTGGGGCTCACCTCTGCCCTTTGTACTTGTTTTGTTTTTGCCAGTCCAAATCCTCAGCACTTTCTCAGGGCTTTGGTTCAGGTTCCCACACAGGGTCTATGATATGGAGAAATCTTTTAAAAAAAACGTGCTTGTGTCAAAAAGCAGTCAAAACATTCTATCTTCAGCTTTTTAAAGGTGACAAACTATACTTGGTAATAGAACTTGAACAGATGATGGCTATTCTTCACTTTTAAAAGTTATATATAATTCCCTGTTGTGAGAGAACAGACAGGAACTGAAAGTTTTTCTTTCAGTTGACACCAAAGTACCCGGAACAGTTCATTTCCCTTGGTCAATGTCATCCATGGGATGAGGAGGAAACTGGGCATAGCATGCATACACTTTACTATCAGTGTTAAGTCCTTCAGCACAAGAAGAAACCTATTATCTCTGCCTCTTGGCAACTCTTAATCTCAGCCAGAGAGAAGATGCTGCTTTTTTTTTTTTTTCCGGTGCGCGGGCCTCTCACTGTTGTGGCCTCTCCCATTGCGGAGCACAGGCTCCGGACGCGCAGGCTCAGCGGCCATGGCTCACGGGCCCAGCCGCTCCGCGGCATGTGGGATCTTCCCGGACCGGGGCACGAACCCGTTTCCCCTGCCTCGGTAGGCGGACTCTCAACCACTGCGCCACCAGGGAAGCCCGATGCTGCTTCTTAAACACTACTATGTTTATGTCTCCGTGAGATTTTGGTAAATTTAAATTTAGTTTAACAAGTTTCCTAGCTGTAGAAGGTGATACAAATATTGATGACTTATCCTTAAAAATTTATTATCTAGTACAGTGGGTAGAACTGTGTTCCCTACCCCCCACCCCCAATAAGATATGTACACATTTCTAAACGCTGGTACCTGTGAATGTGACCTTAGTTGGAAATAGGGTCATTGCAGATGAAACCAGTTTAAGATGAGGTCATACTGAATTAGGGTGGGCCCTAAGCCAATGACTGGTGCCTTATAAGAAGAGGGAAATGTGCCCACATAGACACAGAGGGAGAACACCGTGTGATGACGGAGGCAGAGATTTGAGTGATGTGTCTATAAGCCAAAGAAGGCCAAGGACCGATTGCTGGCAACCCCCGAAAGCTACAAAGAGGAATTCCCTAAAAATTCTTCCCTGCAGCTTGGAGAGAAAGCATGGCTCTGTTGACACCTTGATTTCAAACTTCTAGCTTCCACATTTTTGAGAGAATAAATTTCTACTGTTTTTAGCCACTCAGTTTGTGGTTATCTGTTATGAAACTACTGCACTAGTTAAGGAGGCAGAAATGTGAACAATAAACTGTCACACAGTTTTAGAGACCTATGGAAGCGTAAAGAAAGGAGACATTGCTTTCTAAATGTCATGGGCAATAATTTTTGGAACATCAGGTTTCTTTGCAGAAACTTAGTAAGCTATCTGACTTTTAAATGTACTGTGTGATTCTTTTTTTATTGAGGTATGATTGACATACAACATTGTATGAGTTTCAGATGTACAGCTAAATGATTCCATGTTTGTATGTACAGTTGCAAAATGATCACCACAATAAGTCTAGTTAACAGTCTGTCACTATACATAGTTACAGAAGTTTTTTCTTGTGATGAGAACTTTTAAGATTTAGCAATTTTTAAATATGCAATACATTATTGTTAACTATGGTCACCACGATGTACATTATATCCCCTTGACGTATTTTATAACTGGAAGTTTGTACCTTTTGACTCCCTTCAGCCATTTCACCCAATACTTACACCCCGCCTCTGGCAACCACCAATCTGTTCTCTGTATCTATAAGCTTTTTTTCTTTTCTTTTCTTTCTTTCTTTTTTTGAGATTTCACTTATAAATGAGATCATATGTTGTCTTTCTCTGACTTATTTCAGTTAGCATAATGCCCTCAAGGTCCATCCATGTTGTTGCAAATGGCAAGATTTCATTATTTTGTATGGCTGAATAATACCCCATTGCATGTATAAACGAGTACCACATCTTCTTTATCCATTCATCTGTTGATGGACACAGGTTGCTTCCAAATCTTGGCTATTGTAAATAATGCTGTGAACATGGGGGTGCATATATCTTTTCGAGTTAGCATTTTCCTTTCTTCAAATGAACACCCAGGATTGGAATTGCTGGTTTGTATGGTAGTTCGATTTTTAATTATTTTGAGGAAACTTTATACTGTTTTCCATAGTGGCTACACCAACTTACATTCTCATCTACAGTGCACAAGTTTCCCTTTTCTCCATATCCTCACCAACAATGTTATTTCTTGACTTTTTGATGATAGCTGTTCCAACAGGTGTGAGGTGTATCTCATTGTGATTTCGAATTGCATTGATTTGTGATGTTGAACATCTTTTCATGTTGGCCATCTGTATGTCTTCTTTGGAAAAAAGCCTGTTCAAGTTGTCTGACCATTTCTATTTTACTTTATTTTATTTTATTTTGGCTGCACTGCACAGCTTGTGGGATCTTAGTTCCCTGACCAGGGATTGAGCCCGGGCCCTGAGCAGTGAAAGCACAGAGTCCTAAACACTGGAATGCCAGGGAATTCCCTCTGCCCATTTTAAAACCATATTTTAAAAAATATTGAGTTGTATGAGTTCTTTATGTATTATAGATATTAACCCCTTAACAGCTATATGATTTGCAAATATTTTATCCCATTCAGTAGGTTGCCTTTTCATTTTGTTGATTGTTTCCTTTGCTGTGCAGAGCTTCTTAGTTTGATGTAGTCTCACTTGTTTATTTTCACTTTTTTTTTTTTTTTTTGCGGTATGGAGGCCTCTCCCTGTTGTGGCCTCTCCCGTTGCGGAGCACAGGCTCCGGACGCGCAGGCTCAGCAGCCATGGCTCACGGGCCCAGCCGCTTTGCGGCATGTGGGATCTTCCCCAACCGGGGCACGAACCCGCGTCCTCTGCATCGGCAGGCGGACTCTCAACCACTGCACCACCAGGGAAGCCCTATTTTCACTTTTGTTGCCTTTGCTTTTGGTATCAAATCCAAAAAAATCATCACCAAGATCGATGTCAAGTTGCTTACTGCCCATGTTTTCTTCTAGGAGATTTATGGTTTTAGGTCTTATATTCAAGTCTTTAATCCATTTTGAGTTAATTTTGGTGTATGGTGTAAGGTAGCGGTCCAGTTTTATCCTTTGCATGCAGCTGTCCGATTTTCCCAGTATCATTTATTGAAGAGATTGTCCTTTCTCCACTGTATATCCTTGGCTCCTTTGTCATAAATTAACTGACATATACATTGGTTTATTTCTGAGCTTTCTATTCTGTTTTATTAATCCATGTGCCTGTTTTTATGCTAATACCATTCTCTTTAGATTACTACTGCTTTGTAATATAAATAGTTTGAAACCAGGAAGCATGATGCCTCCAGCTTTGTTTTTCTTTCTCAAGATTACTTTCGCTATTTGGAGTTTTTTGTGGTTCCATACAAATTTTAGAATTGTTTGTTCTATTTCTGTGAAAAATGCCATTGGAATTTTTATAGGGATTGCATTGAATCTGTATATTGCTTTGGACATTATGGACATTTAAAAAATATTAATTCTTCCAATCCATAGCACAGAATATTTTCCATTTATTTGTGTCTTCTTCAATTTTTTAAAATCAATTATTATTATTTTTTATGTTTATTTATTTATTTATTTTTGGCTGCGTTGGGTCTTCGTTGCTGCGCACGGGCTTTCTCTAGCTGCGGCGAGTGGGGGCTACTCTTTGTTGTGGTGCGTGTGCTTCTCATTGCGGTGGCTTCTCTTGTTGCGGAGCATGGGCTCTAGATGAGTGGGCTTCAGTAGCTGTGGCATGCGGGCTTAGTTGCTCCGCAGCATGTGGGATCTTCCTGGTCCAGGGCTCTAACCTGTGTCTCTTGCATTGGCAGGCCGATTCTTAACCACTGCGCCACCAGGGAAGTCCCTATTTTATTATTTTTGATGGAATTGTAAATGGGATTGTTTTCTTAATTTTTCTTTATGACATTTTGTTGTTACTGTATGGAAACAACAGATTTCTATGTATTTATTTTGTATCCTGAAACTTCACTGAATTCATTTATTAGTTTAAAGTGTTTTTGGTGGTCTTTAGGGTTTTCTACATTTAATATCATAGCATCTGCAAATAGTGACAGTTTTTCTTCTTCATTTCCAAACTGAATTTCTATTATTTCCTTTTCTTGCCTAATTGCTATGGCTTGGATTTCCAATTACTGTGTGATTTAAAATGAGTCACCTCATCACTCTGAACCTGTTTATCATCAGTGAAAGAGGGGCTTTGGCCCTCCAGATGATCTCTGAAGTCTGTTTCACTTGTAATATTTCATTCCTCTAAATCTGTAATATAGTCTGAGTTTTCTTGAATTGTTTATGTATAATTTAAAAAGTTATTAGGTTAAGGGGTAAAAAGTCACCTATGGGATTTAGGTGTCTCCACTTCCTGCCCCTCTTACCCCTGAAAGGGATGAACTGAAGTGTGTGACTAGAGTATTTTATTCTCCAAGATGAGCTTCATTTCAGGTGTACAGAGATGAAGGGCAAACTTTTAGCTTAGGTGCTGCTCAAGCCGCCTTCTCTCTGGCAAGCATGTTTGAATAAAGAAATAAACACTAACGTCTGTCCATGGACTAATCAACCTAACAGTATAGTTGAACAGAGGAAATTAATGTGGGTTTGAATCTGGGCTTGAGTGGACTCCCTGCGCAGGCAGTTTAAAATCCCTAAGCCTGTTTCTTTATCTGTAAAATGGCAATAACATCATCTTATTGGTCATCTAGAGGATGACATGAAATAGAATACTGTACATATTTTTTAAGTGCCTAGTATCCAGTGGACACTTAAAACTGTTACTTGCCTTGATGATATCCCTTATTTGTGGAATCTAAAAACTACAACAAATATTGTATTTGTGAATATAACAAAAAGGAAACAGACTCACGGATATAGAGAACAAATTAATGGTTACCAGTGGCGGGGGGTAGAGGCAATACAGGGGTGGCGGAGTGGGAGGTACAAACTACGGGGTGTAAGATTAGCTACAGGGATGTACTGTATCAATACAACACGGGGAATATAGCCAATATTTCGTAATAACTGTAAATAGAGTTTAACCTTTAAAACTTATATAAAAAATAGAATTAAAAAAATCACCAACCTATACAATTAAGAGCAAACAAATGCTTGTTGTTTGAAACGACTTTAAAAAAAAGTTACTTGCTTACAAAATCCTCGCTTAGAAAGGAAACTGAAAACGTCTGGGGTACCCCCGCCTTCCGGGTAGGCTGGAGTCGGGAATCAAACACCCTTCTCCCCTCTCCCTCCCCTCCCCCCGCCCACCGGCGGCCCCCAGCGGCCGTGAGCCCGGAACAGCACCGCCGGGAGGAGTCAGAGGCGGGGCCGGCGGAAGTGCTTGCTCGCCGCTGTCAGCTGCGCCGGAAGTTCCTGGCCTGGCCTGGAGGTAACCTTAGGGTCTTCGCCGCAGGAGCAGGCACGGCCGCCGCGGGGGTGGGCTTTTCTAGTCCGAGCCTCAGCCGGTGCCAGGTCTGTTAGGTGCCAGGAATCGCCGGGGTGCGCAGGAGTTCGCTGAGGTTCCCGGGGAGTAGGAACCGCGGGCGCAGGGCCGCCCAGCCGACATGTCTCTAGTGGCAGAAGCCTTCGTCTCGCAGATTGCAGGTAGCGTGCATGGCCGCGGACCCGGACGGAGGCGGGGACCGGCGTGGGGCAGTCGTGGGGAGCACTGTGGGCTTTAGGACTGCAGGTTTCCTCCAGCCTTGCAGCATTAGACGCTGAACTCAGGCCTGGGGATGGAGGTGGGCACTGACTACCAGCCGCATCTCATAGATGAGAAGACGGAGGGGGAGAAATTTGGCCAAGGTCACCCGGTAGGACTGGGAGTTCCATCTGTCTTTCCTGGGCACTGCTTTGTCCAGCTGCCCACTGGGTCTGGACGTGTTGGGGTGCGTGGAGAACGCCGTGGGTTGGAATTAAGGTAGGGGCGTGGCCACAGGGGCAGGGCTTCCGAAGGCTTCAGTGATTAAGTATGGGGGCAACCTCGGTGTGGGACCTGAAGTTTAAGGTGATTGTCACTAGTGAGTCGCCATTGTCATTTGAGTGGCCACCGAAGTTTCCTCTCCGAGCAGCACAGTATTATCATTTTACGTCTCTAGGATTCATTGACACATTTTTAAGTCTACATGAATTTTTTGAAACACCTTTGACTTGACGGACTGAACATGACTGATGTAAATAGATTTATAATGTATTTCTGTTATCGAGGTTCTTATTTACTGTAGTGAAAGAAATTACATATTGTTGAGAAAGTGAGGAGACTATTGTAAGTGTAGGTTGATGGGTCATCGTTAATCTTTAAATGGAGTTAACCTTAAACAGCCTAGCAGTATTCTCACGGTGAGTATGGTAAATATTCAGTCACGAGAATAAATAGGTACATTTACAATAAGGTAGTATTTTTGAAATGGAAAGTACTGAATGTGTTACAGAATTTGCCAAAATGTTTTTCATTGCATTTGTGTGAACATACACTTCTTTTTTTCCTTTTTTCACTTAAAGACTGTTTTCTAAAAGAGAGGGAGGCTCCCACTAGATTGCAAGCTTCATAAAAGCTGGGATAATACTTACTTTGTCTCTAGTATCCTTTTTTCTTTTTAAAATTTATTTATTTATTTTTGGCTGCCTTGCGTCTTCATTGCTGCGTGAGGGCTTCTCTCTAGTTGCAGTGAGCAGGGCCTACTCTTTGTAGCGGTGCGCAGGCTTCTCATTGCAGTGGCTTCTCTTGTTGTAGAGCACGGGCTCTAGGCATGTGAGCATCAGTAGTTGTGGTACGTGGGCTCAGTAGTTGTGGCTCGTGGGCTCTAGAGCGCAGGCTCAGTAGTTGTGGCGCACGGGCTTCGTTGCTCCGCAGCATGTGACATCTTCCTGGACCAGGGCTAGAACCCCTGTCCCCTGCATTGGCAGGTGGATTCTTAACCACTGCACCACCAGGAAAGTCCCTGTCTCTAGTATCTTGAGGACCTGTCAGTTGGTGCTCAGTAAATATTCGTGACCTGAATCAATGAATATTCTTGAGATTTCAAACAACGATTATTTCTATTTATACCATTTATGTTTAAAACAAATTAGATCATTAATTTAATTTAGATTGCTGCTATGTTAAAATATTTCAGTGTATGCTGATATTAGTATACTGTATTCCCTAATGTGTGATTTCTTTTAAAGAAAAAATGATGAATATCTTTTAGTAAGCTTTTAATAAGTTTGGAACTTTGCTTCCATTAGTGAAATTTAAGAATTTCTAGGAATTTTATCAGTCTTTCATCTTAGCTTTTTGGAGTGGTCACTCTAGGAGGAGGCGTTTATAGATGGATAATTCAATAAATGGTGTTGGGACAACTCGTAAGTCATAACATTGCTAGAATAAATTCCAGATGAATTAAAGATTTAAGTGTAAAATAAGAACAAAAACCAAACTGTAATAAAATAATTAGGAAAAAATATAGGAGATATAGCGTAGGAGGCCCAAGCAAGACACAGAATTCAGAGTTCATGGAAGAAAAAAATTATGGATTTTATTGCACATAAATTTAAAAAGCTTTGTACAATGAGAGACATAAGTTTCTACAAATTAAGAAAAAGACAGTCCAACAGAATCAAAGATAAAGGACAGGAACAGGCAGTTCACAAAAGGGGAAATGCAAATCAGCAGTGAAGGTATGAAAAGATGCTCTCCACTAATTTCCACTCAGTTGGACCCTCAAAGTATTGGTGAGTCTGTAAGAAATCACTGCCTTTTGGGAACTTAACATAGCAATATTTATTTAAATGCTGTTACTTGACCCAGAAATTCTTCTTAATGAGATTTATCTGATAGAAATAGAAGGACCAGTATTTAAAGAAATATACAACAGTAATAATTGTGGTATTATTTGTAATAGCAAAAACCCAGAAATGTCCTAAGTTATGGCATGCCCACATTATTACAGATACTAAAAATGAAGAGGTATATCTGTTAAATGTATTGGCTTGAAAACTCTGATTATCTTAAGTAAAAACAAGTTATAGAATAGTGTATGTGTGTATATGTATATAGTATGAACCCACTGTCGTTAAATAAACGAACCCTGTATAAACATGTATATGTAAGCAAAGAAAAATGTAGAAGAATATTCAACTAATTTTAACTAGTAATGTCAGGGTAATAAGGTTAGGATGTTGGTGGAGTGAGAATATTTTACTTTTGAATTTAAATGGTTCTAATTTTAAAAATTTGAAAGATTATATTTTGGCAACAGCGAAAAAAGGGTGGCTATACCAATAATTTATATGAAACCTTGTATTTGACTTGTAAGTGTGACTCAAATCTAACAACTAATCACAGCAGTCTGCTTCTGGCAGTAATAACGTTGTTCTTGGAAGAGATCAACCTCAAGAGATTAGAGATATATATCTACATAGTCCCGTTATAACTTAATAAGTAAATGTGAATCTGTTTTTGTAGTTGAGAGCTCTGTTTTTTAATGTGTTTAACACTTTGCTTATTATTCTTTCTTTCAGTGGGCCAACAAACTGGTATTTCTTTTGGAAACATTTAACGACATCTTACATCTATCTGTGCTATTCATGAAGTGCCTTCCTTGAGAACCTCATTCTTAAGGACATCTTTCTGAAAGCCTTCTCTGAACTCCCCCATTTAAATGAACCTTCTGTCGCTTTACCACTAGTGTATCCCTCACCAAGTCCTCTCAGTTCTTACTCCTTATTATGACTCAGTAGCTATTCTCTCCGTCTCCACTGCTATATTATTACCTTAGTTTACAGCTTTGTTATTTCTTGCTTGGATTACTGTAGTAGTGTCTGAATAGGTTTTCCTGCTTTCAGTCTGTTCTCTTTCTAGTACAGCCTCTACACTGCAAAGCCTCTGTGGGTTTTTGTCTGTTTGTGTTGTTTTATTTTTATTTTCCTAAAATGCAGATTTAACTCCTCTTGTTTTAACACCTCATTGGTTCCCCACTGTCAGTAGACTGGAGTGAGGCATACAAGAGCCTCCGTGAGTTATTCCAAGTCTGTCTCTCCAGCCTCATCTCTCATCACCCCTTTCCTTGAACTCTTGCCTTTCTAAACTATTAGTAAATAAATGAACTATTAGTAGTGTCCATTTTTGGCAAATGTTGCCTTTTCCCTGAACTGTCCACTTTGCTTGGATAACTCCTGTTTGTCCTTTAAGACTCTGAGCACATTTTAGCCTGTAAGTCTACCTGACATTTTTTTCCTGTGTAATAAGAAAGGTTTATTGTTTTTTTTCTTTTTTTCTCATAATAAAAATGATACATTACTACTGTAGAAAATGAAAACAATCCAAAAGAATACAAAGTAAAAATCACCTAAAATCATAAATTTAAAATCTCATCCTCATCATTAAAACTTTGGTGAACAAAGCTACCTCATTTACTCTCCCTACAAATAAAAAAAATGAACATAAATAATATATAATATGATTACTTTTTTGTAATCTGTTTAGTCATGTAGCATATCGAGATCTCCTTCCATGTCTATGAATGGACTGACATATATATCATCATTGTTAAATGGTTGCATTAGTATTTCACGGTAATGAAGAAATCATAATTAGCTTATCTAGTCTTATTATGATGGGTATTTGGGTGTTGTATTAATTCGGCCTGAGAAGCAGAAGTGGTAGGAGCTCTAGCGCTACTTCTAGCTCTGTATACACTCACACACACACACACACACACACACCCCCACCCCTCATGCACGCACGCACGTGGAACTGGCTTATGCTGTTGTTGTGGGGTTGGCCAAGCAAATGCTAAGTCCAAAGGCAGACAGCCCTGAAGGGGGTCCAGGAAGAGGAGGGAGCACGTGCCACAGGTGCTGCTTGCAGGGCCCGAGCTCAGGGAGGACTTAGGTCCTCTGTTGGTAAGTTGGGCCCACCCAGGATAATCTCCCTTTTGATTAACACAAGGTCAGCTGATCCTGGACTTTAATTATATCAGCAAAATCCCTTCACAGCAACGCCTAGATTAGTATTTGAATAACTGGGAGGTGTTTGCTACAAAATGGCTGTTGCCTCCCTTCTGTCTTCCCAACACCTGCTGGAGGATACCCCTTGTAGCTCACCCTAATAAACAGTAGAAAGGGTATTCTGGCAGATGTAGTTCAGTCTAGCCAGTTTCACGTACCTCAAAACCATCACAGGTGTATATGACTTTGTAAACAGTGCTTACAAATACATATTTGTGTATCTGAGTAGTTTCTTTGGATAAATTTCTTAAAGTGGGAGAGAATTTTGAATTTTTCTTTTAACTCAGTGACATGGAAATAAATGGTAACTTATGATTTTGAATTAATAGCTTGGATCTCTAGATAATGATATGCTAGATTAAGAACTTTAAAAAGAGGATGAAAATAGTCCTGGATATTGAGTGGTTTTCAAAATCTTTTGTAATAGCGTATGTATTTTAAATTTTAACTTGTTTTTTTAACTGGCAAATTTTTCCAATACATTAGTCGAGTTTCAGGTTAAAAAAAATTATTTTTTTCAGATAGTTGGGTAGGCACATATCCCGGGGAAGGATTGAGTATTCCCACTTGGGTTGTATGACCATATTTGGAGTAGTTACTGTAGCCGAAAGGACAGAGTACTGTGATGGACAGGCCTGACTCACTTGCCCATCTCTTTACCAGGAGCGACTCCAGTTTTTAGGGCTCCACAGTGCCACCAGATACACGCAAAAAGCTTAGAGAGGTGCTGAGCGCTAAACTGCAGGAATCTCTTACAGTGTTGATCACTTCCTTCACCTTGCTTTCTTCCTGTGGACTTGGAAGTGAGAGTCAGACCTGGGTTCTTATTCAGCTACTTGCTAAATGTGTGACCTTGGGCAAATTACTTGCCTTTTTAAGCCTCAGGTTTCTTATTTGCAAAGTGGTAAAGATAATTATAGATTATTTAAGGAATAGATGACAAAGGATAGAAAATGCTTGGCATTGTGTCTGGGACATAGTAAGCACTCAATAAGTGTTCATTAATATTATTTTTAGCTCATTTACCTATCAGTTTTTCTCTTTTACTGGACTTTGCTTCTGTCTTCCTGTGTGAAGATATAAGTTTGGTAAAGCTTTTAAAATTACCTATAAATAGGGCTTCCGTGGTGGCGCAGTGGTTGAGAGTCCGCCTGCTAATGCAGGCGACACGGGTTCGTGCCCCGGTCCGGGAGGATCCCACATGCCGCGGAGCGGCTGGGCCCGTGAGCCATGGCCGCTGGGCCTGCGCGTCCGGGGCCTGCGTGTCCGGAGCCTGCGCTCCGCAGCGGGAGAGGCCACAACAGTGAAGGGCCTGCGTACCGGAAAAAAAAAAAATTACCTATAAATAGAATACATAATTTATTTCAATAATATAAAACATCTGTAAACAGTTACTTTTATTAAAATTACTCCTGTAATAAATTATTATAAGATATTTGTTTCAAGATTATACCTTTGATAAGTTCCAACCATATTTATCTTCATTATATAATTGGATCTTCAGTATAGGTCATAGGTATAAATACTCTGAGACTTTTTCAGTGGTGATTTGTTTGTTAGCATTGCCAAAAGGTTTTAGCCTTAAAAACTTAGCTGCTAAGTATCTGGTTGATGATAAGAGTAAGCGTCCTTTTTTTTTTTCCCTTTTCTGCGGTACGCAGGCCTCTCACTGCTGTGGCCTGTCCAGTTGCGGAGCACAGGCTCCGGACGCGCTGGCCCAGAGGCCATGGCTCACGGGCCCAGCCGCTCTGCGGCATGTGGGATCCTCCTAGACCGGGGCACGAACCCGTGTCCCCTGCATTGGCAGGCGGACTCTCAACCACTGCGCCGCCACCAGGGAAGCCCCTAAGCGTCCATTTTTGACCGACTGTGCTAGATGATATATTGATACATAGTTGCTAGTATTAACAATTTGATCATGTTAGGCATTTTTCTTGTTTTATGGATGAGGAAATTGAAACTCTGTTAGGTAATAGAGTATAAAGGTTAGGAACAAGGCCATTGGAGTGAGACAACTGAATTCTAAGCTCAGTTCTGCTTTCTGTTTTATGATCTTGGGCAGAGCTTTCTAGGCCACAGTTTCCTTATTTGTGAAAAGGGGATAGTATATTTTATAATGTATTCTAATCACCGAGGGTAGTACATGGTATGTTCAGTATGTGGTAGTTTGTTACTGCTTTTGTTCCCTAGGTGCCTCTGAGGATGTTACCTTTGTACTGTTATCCCTTTACCATTTTGGTCAGCAAAATATCCAAAGTGTCTTTATTTTTATTAATTTCTATACCATCGTTTCTGAATGATCTTATTACTTCACTAATGTGTTGATATAGTTTAAGCATATTAGTTAATTTCATCATACTATGATTATTAATCTTTTGAAATCAGGACAATATCTGTTCTGTTCTTTATTTAGAAGCTCTGTAAACTATGTAAAGGATGAAAAAGAAGACTTGGAATATTTCATTTATCTCATTGTGGGCATGCAGGTGCTTAATTATTTAAATTTATTATTAATTTCATTCTCGCAGTTGCATTAATTTATGGTATGATCTAGGAAAGTAGTTTTATAGGTTCCATGGCACCGATATATAAGCATTTTGAAAGTAAGTATAATCAATATAGGCATGTTTAAAAAATTTTGTTTTTATATCAGTAATAAAGTGCTTTTTATTCCATCTTTCTTCCACATGAATACTGGGAAATTTGGACTTTGAAAGCATCTCAGAAGCGTCTTAGAGGCCCAAAGTGGAAACTATGGGTTAAAGGTCCTTTGTAAGATAGAAGTGATGCTATTGCTCACAAGATATATTAAGAGTGAAGAAAATGATAGTCAAGGCTCTTACATCTGTATATCTAATATCTAATAATTGCAACAGATATTTGAAAAAATACAATGCGTTCAATTCTTTTGCTCTTGAAAATAAAGATATTTTGTTAGTTATTTGTAGTCCACATTCTGAGGATTCTCCAGTATTGAGGGAGGCACGGAGGAATTATTGAGAGGTTATTGAAGTGGCCATTACATTTCAGAGAATCTTTTTTCATTTGTATTAGTTGTATGAATAGACTCAGACCGTAGTGCTTATCACCTTGGCACATGTAAAGTTGATATTGAAGGGGCAGATGGAGAAGCAAAACAAAGACAAAATAGGTTATACTTTAGATTAGAGGCAAAATACAGTTTATTGACAGCAGTGTGACCTATTTTCTTTTATCATATGAACAGGTTGAAAACCAAATTCTTAAAGACAATGTTTATTTCCTTTTAGAAAACTTTGGTATGCTGTTAAGATCACTTGGAACGCTTGTTTTTGATCTCGTATAATAGTCCATATTAAGCATAATGTGAGTTTTGATTTTCTTGTGTGCTTCATTAACATTCTGTACTCTGAAATTACATGATTTTTCATTTTTAACTTAAAAGATTTTGGTGATGTATGCCCCATAAAATTTGTCAGTCTTTCTTCTGTGAAGACTTTTTTTTTTTTTGCGGTACGCAGGCCTCTCACTGTTGTGGCCTCTCCCGTTGCAGAGCACAGGCTCAGGACGCGCAGGTTCAGCGGCCATGGCTCACGGGCCCAGCCGCTACGCAGCATGTGGGATCTTCCCCGACCGGGGCACGAACCCGTGTCCCCTGCATCGGCAGGCGGACTCTCAACCACTGCGCCACCAGGGAAGCCCCTTCTGTGAAGACTTCTGAGTTATTAATGTTAGCTCAAGCCTTTCATATATGAGTGAAAATTGAAAGAAAACATCAAACTTCTTAACATTTTTCAAACATTTTTGATATTTCTTGATAAGTAGTTTTCAGATGGGCTGAAGATGTCACATGAAGATGAGATATTAAATTCAGGCTTCTCATTTTTTGTTCAAAGACAGAAGTTATAATATTCAGCAAATCCAGCCACAGACATTTATGTGTAGAAGTTTCTGCCTTGCCAGTAAGAGAAATGCACATTTTAATTTTTTATTGCTTTGTAAATGATCCTGTACTCTATTCTTGAACACTTCTTATTTTTGTACGCTCTATAAATGAATCATGGTTTTGAACTTTCCTACATCAGTAATAAAAATGAAATTTGATTGGTTAGTAATAAAGAAGGTTCTTTTCATAAAAACAATCATTTTGTCATGGCAATTCCCATTAACTGTAACTGCATTAGCAAAATAGAAACCATAAAAAGCATTTCATTATGCTTGTACACTTAGCTATGTTTTTGTACTGATTATATATATATATATATATATTTTTAAACATCTTTATTGGGGTATAATTGCTTTACAATGGTGTGTTAGTTTCTGCTTTATAACAAAGTGAATCAGTTATACATATATATTGATTATATATTTTTATCTCTAAGAACTTTTATAAACCAGAGAAGTTTCTTCATGGCTTAACCTGAGATGTTATCATTCCTAATTTGGTTAGATGGTTTTATTGCTAGACTTACAGCAATTTTTTGCTGTCAGATATCTTTTAGGCTTTAGATAGCAAAAGACCTGCTTGTATTTTCCACAGAATATGTCTTTAGGTTGCGTATCTAATTTGCATTAGGTGCTCTGCTAAGTGCTGGGGTACAAAAATGAGTAACAGTTGTTGCCTTTGGTGAACTTATATTCTTGTGTTGGTCAGATCCATTGAAACAAATACAAAGTGGTGTATCCTGTAATAGAAATGCTAATTTACTGAGCCTTTTACCTCACTTCTCTCAAACTGAATTAGGGGTGTTAGATATTTAGTGAACATCTCAACTCCTCTCCCTGCCCCTCACCTTCTGTCTAGCGCACTTGTGATTATTTTTTTTACCCGGTTCATATTTCGTCTCCTCTCGTGAATTCTTTCCTGTTTTCCTCAAGCTGATTGTTATTTCTTCAAGAGGATTCCTGTAGTGCTTTATACATCCCTCTGGTCTGATGCTTATATTAATAACTGCTACTGAGTACATTCTGTGAGCTTAGAGACTGTATATGGCATTTACGTAGTTTATCTAATTTTATTCTTCCAAGAACCTTACAAGGTAGATGATATTTCCCGTTTTTACAGATGAAGTAAATGAGGCAAGAAGAGGCTATGCAACTTGTCTAAGGTCACTTAGGCAATAAGTTGTAGAGTTGGGAGGGGAACCCGGGCATGTCTCACTTCAAGACTTATGTTTTTTCCCTACACCACCTGTATTCATTTATTGTATTGTAAATGGTTATGTGCATCTCAGTCACCTCTTCTCACTTCCTCTGCTCTGTGCCCCCCACCCGCTCAACAAAATTAGATCTTAGAGAGCAATGGCAGTTTTATATTCATCTTTGTCCATTTATCATAGTCCCTGGTACATTTTCCAAGTTTAATAACCTATGGTTGTTTAGTTAAGTGCTTTAATATATTTTTTTTAGCCTCTCTGAGGATTTTCTGTCCCTGTGCTTCTGTTCATGAAGGGATTCTGTGATGGTTGGTCTATGTTATCTTATTTCTTGTTTGTTTTTTCCTTTTTTTGTTGTTGTTGTTCTTGGGGAATCTGGCAATTCTGCCAAGACTTCTGCAGGTATAACAACAGATCAAATCCTCTGTAGGGAGTCATCTGTTTCACGGCTAGCTGAGAGGAGTGAGGGAGGAGGAATAGAGAGTTCTTTGGTTACCTAGCTTGATATGAGAGAGTGAGTATATGTCACGTACTAGAAAAGGGCAGATACTTAAAATAATAGGTACTATTGTTACAGTGATTGTAATTGGTTTAGAGTAGTGGAGAGGATTGTTTCTTAGTTGGAGGGACATTTATTTTCCATTTTCTAGGATTAGATTTAGAGAACCATTAAATCTTGAAGGTTAACACTGTTAACAATGTTGAGGTCTGATACTTGTGTGGGACTGTTTGTCTTCTCTCTGTTTTTTGGCCAGATACTGCACTTTTAATCTTAACCAGCTGTTTTTGCATAGTTCTGCTATCGATCTCATATTCATCTCTATTTCTGAGAAAAGTTCAGACACAGTGTCAGTGTTTCCTCTTTTATGAATTACAGATTACCATTTTTAAAAAGAGAATTCAAATTTTGAGCCCTAGCTACAAGGTTCATATCTGTTCATAGTCACCTGGAGTTGGCCTGCTGTTTATTGGAAATTAATGAAAAATGGTGGATCTTTTTTATAATGGGGTGAAGTCTAAATATAACCATTTGAGAGGATGACACATGAATCCTTACTAAGAATGGAAGGTTTTCAGTTTAACTTGTATTCATTTTAGCCTGAGTTATTGGCTTGCTGATGCTGTGAATTTGTTTTCTTCACCCTTGTTAACCTCCAGAAGTTTGTCAGTTTTATGAAATTGATCCTTGAATACTATTTTGAAATTGATCTCTAGTGTCACATAGATAGGTTCAGATGGCTCACGTTCAAGTCTCATAACTACTAACTTAATTTTACTTTCCTTATTGATTACATCTAATGGAAAAACTATCATTTAACCACTTTTTGGTTCCAAAGCAAGTGCAGCCTCAGTTCATTAGTCTTAAAAGCTTATTCTGGAACACTATTAAATTGCAGCATGTTACTAAAGCATGTTTTAAAACATGGCTTTAAGCCATATCCACAAATACTTAAGTAGAATAAGATGGGTAAGAATCTTCTTGAATAAAATTAATCTACATAGATCCTTACTGCCACATTCTATGAGGCAAATGAATAAAAGGGGTGAAAAGAACTTAATCTTATTTGAAGTGTACTCCATGTCCTGTGGACAGTACTTTTTTTTTTTTGTGATGGTGGTCGCAGACCATCTGCATCAGATTTACTGGCAGTGTGTGTGGCAAGTTTGGATTCTTGGCCCTCGTTTCTACAGTATCAGAATATCTGAGTTTAGGGTTTGGTGGAAATATGCAATTTTACAGAGTTCCTTAGCGGATTCATGTACATTAATGGTTGAGAACCATTGTTGTAGGATGATTGTAATTTCTTTAATTATAATTAATTAATTATTATAATTATTACCTAAGAACGTTTATTTGTGGGCTTTGTAAGAAGTTAGCTAATACAGTTCTGTGTTCATTGAATCCGGAGCCAGACTACCTGGGTTCAAACCCTGGCTCTTGTCACTTACTAGTCACTGTGACTTTGGCAAATTACTTATGGTTGTTCCTTAATTTTCTTATTGTAAAATAGGGATAATAATAGTAGTGTCTACCTCATAAAGTTGTTGTGAGGTAGTTACTATGTCAGGCACTTAAGTGCACAATAAATGCAATAAGTCTTTTAAAATCGATTTCAGTTTTACTGAGGTATAATTTATATACCCTTTTAAAGTGTACAATTAATTTTTAAAATATATTTGCAGAGTTGTGATTATTACCACAATCCAATTGTAGAAGAAACATTTTCATCACCCCCAAAAGAAATTTCTTGCCTGTTTACAGTCATTCCCATTCCCATCCCAGCCTGAATCAACCACTAACCTACTTTCTGTTTCTGTAGATTTGCCTATTCTGAACATTTCATATAAATGGAATCATACAATGTGTTTTCTTTAGTGACTGGCTTTTTTCACTGGGAATAATGCTTTTGAAGTTAATCTGTGTCGTAACAGGTATTAATGCTTGGCTCTTTTTTTATTGCCAAATAGTATTCTATGGTATGGATATACCGCATTTAGTTTATCGACTCATCAGTTGATGGTCATTTAGGTTGTTTCCACCTTTTGTTTACTGTGAATAACACTGCTGTGAACATTCTTGTACAAATCTTTGTGTGGATATGTTTTTCCATTTCTCCTGGGTGAATACCTAGGAGTGGAATTGCTGAGTCATAATGGCAATTCTGTGTTTAACATTTTAAGAAACCTCCAAACATTTTATACTCCCACCAGCAGTGTGTGAGAGTTCCAAATGCTGTACATCCTCTAAACATTTGTTATTGTCTGTCTTGTTGATTAAAGCCATTCTAGTGGGTGTGAGGTGGTGGCATCTCATTGTGGTTTTGATTTGCATTTCTCTAACAACTCATGATACTGAGTATCTTTTCATGTGCTTGTTTGGCCATTCATGTATCTCCTTTGGAGAAATATCTATTCATATCCTATGCCCATTGAAAGGATTGAGTTATTTGTCATCTTTGTTATTGAGTTGTAAGTTTTTTATATATTCTAGATACTAGCTATAAGGGTCTTAAGGGACTCTTAACTGCTGTCACTATCCCCCCCGCCCCCCACCATTATCATCTGCCTCAGTAGCAGTCTAGGTAGTTTTTGACCAGAAAGAGGTAGATTCTCATTATTCTCTAGTTTCATTTGGGCACCGGCTTTGGTTGTAAGAGAGAAGTTCTGCCCTTTACAAGTTTTCCTAAATTTTCAATCTGTTTTGCTTTCCTTCTTCTGCCTCCTGAATGGCAGGATATTAGAACCCATTTGCCTTGGATATTAATTCTAATGTATCATTCATTCATGTGCCCTCACTTTGAATCATTTTAGTCCTTTGTTTACCACGTTGTTACAAATGAATAGGTGGTTGGAGATATTGATGAGGGATTTGTGGGGTTGATGATTTGTCTGCCATGGGCTCAGTAAATTGGCATTCATTTGGCATTCTGGAGATTGTGTGCTGTTTTATGTAATTTTTTTTCTTAGCTCTGTGTAACATGTAGACAGAATTAAGCCTTGTTATGGGTGTATCAGATGATCTTTATTGTTATTTTCAGATAGGCTCCAGTATTCGTCAGAGTTTTAAACTTGAAACATTATAAAGATAACAGATAGGGAGATGGGCCATATGGTACCACTAAAGTCTAAGTGCCTTAAAGGCAGTTACTTGATTTTCTTTATAATTTTATCCCTAGTGCTTAGAATGGTACCTGGCACATTATATTCAGGGTGTGTGTGTGTGTGGGTGTTTGTGTGTGTGTGTGTGTGTGTGTGTTCTGTGAATATTTATTGAACGACTGATAAAATGGATTTGTAGAATGTGGCTTAATTTACTTTCTAAAATGAGAGCTATGTACAGTTTACTACACATACTTATATGCAGCAAGCAATATAGAATATGCAGTGGATTCTGATGTCAATCAACAAGTTTTTAAGGACTGATGATAACTTGTAGCCAAGGGAATGGTTCTAGTGTGAATCTTCTTCCAAAGTTTGGCAATCCCTTTGTATTTTTGTCTTACACTTCTCTAGTCTGTCTTAGAATGTCTGCTCCTTGCTTCAGGACCCTTATTTCAATCTAAGGTGTTTTTTTTTTTTTTTTTTTTGGTGGTACGCGGGCCTCTCACTGTTGCGGCCTCTCCCATTGCGGAGCACAGGCTCCGGACGCGCAGGCTCAGCGGCCATGGCTCATGGGCCCAGCTGCTCCGGGGCATGTGGGATCTTTCTGGACAAGGGCACGAACCCATGTCCCCTGCATTGGCAGGCAGATTCTTAACCACTGCGCCACCAGGGAAGCCCTAAGGTATTCTTTGATCTTTCTATCTGCACTTCCTTGCAGTATATATTTTAAGTGGCTCCTGTGATCTGAATGTTTGTGTCCCCTCCAAATTTATGCATTGAAACCCTAATCCCAAGGTGATGGTATTAGAAGGTGGGGACCGTTGGGAGGTGATTGGGTAATGAGGGCAGAACCCTCATGATTGGAATTAGTGCCAAGAGATCCCAGAGAGCTCCCTAGCCCCTTCCACCATGTGAGGACCCAGCAAGAAGTTGCAGTCAGTGACCTGGAAGAGGTCTCCTACCAGAACCCAACCATGCTGGCACCCTGATGTTGGACTTTGAGCTTCCAGAACTGTGAGAAACAAATTTCTGTTGTTTATAAGCCACCCAATCTGTGGTATTTCGTTATAGTAGCCCAAGTGGACTAAGACAGAGAGTAGCCTTACCACTGTGTTACAAAATACTACCTGTCAGTATTTTAACTATTGGAACTATTTTAAGTTTATGGAAATGACAGCATGGCACTACACCTCTCCATTCTCTAACATGAGCCACTTTCTTTAAAATTTTTAAAAATTGAAGTATAGTTGATGTACAATATTGTATAAGTTATGAGTGTACAATGTAGTGATTCACAATTTTTAAAGGTTATATTCCATTTATAGTTATTATGAAATATTGGGTATATTCCCTGGGTTGTACGATACATGAGCCACTTTCTGACGTGAACATTGATCTCCAACTGTTGAGGTGATGGGAGAATGTTTTTGTTTTTTTTTTTTAATAAATTTATTTATTTATTTTTGGCTGAGTTGGGTCTTCGTTGCTGTGTGCGATCTTTCTCTAGTTGCAGCCAGCGGGGGCTACTCTTTGATGCGTTGCTTGGGCTTCTCACTGCGTTGGCTTCTCTTTGTTGCAGAGCACGGACTTTAGGTGTGTGGGCTTCAGTAGTTGTGTCACATGGGCTCAGTTGTTGTGGCTCACGGGCTCTAGAGCGCAGGCTCAGTAGTTGTGGAGCACGGGCTTAGTTGCTCCGCGGCATGTGGGATCTTCCCGGACCGGGGCCCGAACCCATGTTCCCTGCATTGGCAGGTGGATTCTTAATCACTGCGCCACCAGGGAAGTCTGAGAATGATTTTAAACTCTTATTGTGCGAAGCGTCATGTCCTGCTTACACATCTTTGAATTGTACTATAGTTTGCAGGCTGAATTGTTGAATCTAATATATAGCTCTTAAAATTCTAGCTTTGATAAAGTCACATGTCATCATATTTTAACTCTGAACATCTTAAAAATCTACTTTAAATGAAGGCTTCAGATCATAACTGCCTAAAACTTGACAGGTGTTGAACTTAGTGTCTATGTTGATATCGCTGAGATCATCAGTATAGTATTTATGTCAAACAGGAAATTTATTTCCTTCCTTTCTCTGTGTGTCTTGCAGTAACTTGTCCATGTTTAAGAGCTGTCAAATGTTCTTTGAGCATTTTGTTATATTAGTCGTATTTGCATTTACACCTTTGGCAGAACGACATCCAAATTTGGAGATAGGTTGCATGCGTTTCTTATTTCTTTAGACTGTCTAAATAGTCTTTGGAAGCAGAAGAGATGACATCAATGAGCTTTTGGAATCTAGTTGCCTAAGGATAAACTGGGTTTGACTTCATTAGTGCACAAATGATAGTTTTGTGTACAGTTATTATAGCATTAATCTACTTGATGGATTGGAAATATGACAGTACTGAAGCAGCATGTAATATTAGTGCCTATTATCCTACAAATTATGTCTTCACCTACATTCATATGCCAGAGGAGTCATGTTGTACATTAAGAATGAAGAATTAAAAAAAAAAAAACCCCGACAACAGAGGGCATCTCTTTTTATGGCCCTTCTCTTGTCCTTTTAGATTAGATCATCAAGAGATGGACTTTAGAATTAGACTTGTTTATTAGGTCATAGCACTTTCATACTGTGAAATACCCTGAATTGAATGGAATAGATAGATCATTTGCCACCAGAATGACTTATCACCCAACTTGATACTATAGAGAATACTGCAGGTAAAATGGAGTCTTTAAGAAACCTAGGTATATACATATGTGAATTTGTTGGCCAGTAGTCATTTCTCTAAAAATTGTAATGGTTTTGTAGTAAAGAATATTGATGTTTTTGTTATATTGGTTGATAAAGCTTAAAAATAATAGGTACCTGGGGCTTCCCTGGTGGAGCAGTGGTTGAGAGTCCGCCTGTCGATGCAGGGGACACGGGTTCGTGCCCCGGTCCAGGAAGGTACCACATGCCATGGAGCGGCTGGGCCCGTGGGCCATGGCCGCTGAGCCTGTGCGTCCGGAGCCTGTGCTCCACAACAGGAGAGGCCGCAACAGTGAGAGGCCCGCGTACCACAAAAAAAAAAAAAAAAAAAAAAAAAGTAATAGGTACCTTAAAGATAATTAAATGAGAATCAAGTATGTATTTCTGGGGGCTATGGGTTTTGCTTTATCATGTGTGTATTTCTAGCACAAATTCATTTATTTATGTATTGTTTATTTTATTTTATTTATTTATTTTTTTGCGGTACGCGGGCCTCTCACCGCTGTGGCCTCTCCCGCTGCGGAGCAACAGGCTCCGGACGCGCAGGCTCAGCGGCCATGGCCCATGGGCCCAGCCGCTCCGCGGCATGTGGGACCCTCCCGGACCGGGGCACGAACCAGTGTCCCCTGCATCGGCAGGCGGACTCTCAACCACTGCGCCACCAGGGAAGCCCTGTATTGTTTGTTTTATATTAGGGCTTTCAAAAGTCCAAAAGTATGTGTTCTCTCTCTTTCTAAGCTTTTTCCTCCTCCAACATAAATACTTGTGGGAGGTAGAAAATATCTTTGAAAAATTTAAAAACATTCCTTTGCATAAAAAAAGCTATCACTAAAGGCTGAGACTTTAAGAGGAATCACCTTTGCTCCTGGTAAAAGAGACACTAGTGTGAAATACTCAGGGCAGTTTTACCTGGGCAAAATTGGAAAGAAAGTAAAGGATAAAGGGGTTAAAAGACCTTTAATAATGTTATTTGGATAGAAAGTTATGCGGTGTTCTGATATTTGCTTTATTTCTAGATGTTTTTTATTTATACCTGTAAAATAGGAATATATTTCTTCTTTATAAAAATGATAAACACTTTCATGGACCTTTTGCTAGGGAATAAGAAGTCATTCTAATTTTCAAGAATGAATGTAGGTCACTAAGAGTATCTTGGAGTAAGTTATTGCTTTGGTATGAAAATGATATAGTAGTTTCTGATTGTGAAAGAATTAATTTCTGAAAGGTGGGTAGTTTTACTTTGGAACTCTTGTGGTAAAGATTAGTTTTAAATGATACTTAGACCAAAAAAATTTAAATATTGCTTAATTTGAATTTCATATTTTGGCATGTATTGTACATATTATTATAAATGCTATATTCAAGTTTGGAGCAATTGAGAAGCCTAGTCTTTAATAAATAATCTCAGGACCATAGGAATTTTCACATTCTAGGAACTTAACTGCCTAGAAACGGAGATAAGATATTGACATAATAATAGAATAGAGAAGAAAGCAATATATGATATAAGACAAGTACAAACTGCTATGAGCAGTATAGATAAAGGAGAAATTAGATTTGTTTAGTTACAAAAGCCTTCTTGATAGAGGTAGCATTTTAAGCTTGGTCTTGAAAAAGGTGTAGGATTTGGATATGTGGTAGGGAAGGAATATTCTGGACAGAGGGGAACAATTTGAGCAAAGTCACTAAGGTGAGGAAGTATGAAGTATATGGGGGAAATTTTAAGTACTCTGGTAGGATACAAGGGTACTATTATTAGGTAGATGGGTAGGCAGGTATTCCCCCCCCCTGCCATTAATTTGTGTGTGTTTTTTCCAAGCTTTTTTCGTGGTCAAAAAAGGTGATTTCACTAGAATAGAGGAGGACTCTTCTTTGTTCAAGGGTACGTGAATGGCTGGGTTCCCTGTTGAAACTTCAAATAAGTAGTTATTTAATTAGAACAATGTTTTCCAAGGTGGGGTGAGGTATATATACACCCTGTTTTATGCAGGACAATCC